>NC_058065.1:2190717-2490717 GCF_020085105.1 Siniperca chuatsi | reverse complement strand
ACAGGGATGCTTGTGATTTTTGGAAGATGAGCCTGATAAAAGAACGTAAAGCTGACACCTTAGTCTTAGTCCTCCAATCTTCTTTGTAGCTTGTGGCCCCTTAAAACAAAGCTATGTTTACTTGGGACCCCTCTTCACAGGTTGCATAAGACAGATTGTGACCTGTCCAACCAAAAACTGATTCTTCCTTCTAAGATTGTTTTTTTTTAATTGTTAGAGGCCTGAAGAGGTCAAATCATCCAGTAATAAATAAAGTACATGTGACAGTCTGAAAGAGTTCGGTCTTGACCTTGGAAACAGTAGTTTAAGATTCTAGTAATTAGAGCTTGAGTTAAGTTTTTTGGGGTGTTTTGGCCAAAGTTTAATGACATCAATTGAGATACAGTATCACTACTGATAATAGTTCACAGATACATCATACATCTGCTATAAATAGCACAGCCGTGCGTAATGGCCATGCTTAAGGATGCTCGCTCTGGCGCTGTTTGAGCGAGAATTGCAGATGCTGTTCGGTGAAAGTGGTGGAGCAGACGAAGATGCTCATATACAAACAGTTGATGTCCACCTGTGTTTGGAGTCGCAGTCAGGCCGACTTCAAAATAAGTGGAATTTATAAAACAAAAGCATGCATACGCACAGCTTTATGAACATTGTAAAAAAAGAGTTTTCTGCATCTGGCTCCGGGACTTATTTCTATCTTTGTCCCTGGTGTTTTCACAGTCCACCAAACTAAAAACAGGCATTCATTGTCTTAGCTAAGAAATCTCAGAATCCAAGATTTGATCATAAAAGCAAACAATTAAGAAGCAGGCGAGGTAGAAGATACTGTGTCTTAAACACACACACACACAAAATCACATCATCAGTTATTAATTGCGCTAATCAGAATCAGAAATACTTTATTGATGCCCGAGGGGAAACTCTTTAACGACGAGACGGAGCAACGGCAACAGGCAGCATGCACGTCGGCGCATGCGCACTCACTAACTGTGCCGATCTCAGAGTCGCCTCCAAGGCCAAACATCACTGTCAGTAAAAACCTCTCATCTGAAGGAAACACTTTTTAGGAGTGACGAAAAGAACGTTTTTCTTTCTCATGAACGTCCAGGTTGTGTAACACTATTATATCCAAGGGGGCTTCAACAATTTCAAGAGTAAAAGTGTCATGAAAACTATTTAACATATGATTAAAATGATAAAATGTGATTTCTAGCTTAATCGTAATCAATTATTTTCTACATGTTGCATCTGAGATTAAGGTTAATTCAGCTGATGTTTCAGGTCATGAATCTTTGTGTTGGCCTTTCCTCAGTTTTACCAAATCATTTCTGTCTCTTACCTGACTGCTTCATTAAAAATACACATTCTCCATCATCCAACATCCAACAAAGGCTTTATTACCTCGCAGCCAGATTGTGCTATTGCATCACGAGTGAGGCAATGTTTTCTTTCTCTCCGTGCAGAAGATAAAGATCTGATTTTCCACCCAAAAACATAATCAGCCCCACAGTCTGTTTAAATTATTAATGCTCTCATCATGTAACAGCCTGCAGGTGAGCTCTGTCTGTCTTTAAATCCAGTCTAAGAGGGTTTGTTTACTGTGATAACAAGCTCCTCCAACAATCACAGTCTGAATCATATGAAGCGTAAAAATACTTCTCTCTTTACGTCCAGCCTGAAAAGCTTTGTTTAAGCAAACGACTGCTCCGTAAAGGAGAGGGCATACTTAAAAACTGATCGTGATGAATAAGTCATGCAATATTCAGATATTTAGAAAGGGTCTGGCTATGGGTGAGTTTTCTGGGCGTCTGTGCGGCGCTGGGCGAACACAATGCTTGGCCCACAGAGCGTGTCCTTTTTCCGGCACCGGGCAGCAGGCTGAGACGGGAGAAAGGGGGTTCATTCCTCTCTCTCCAGGACGGTCATTGACGGTGCGTTCACACATACAGCTTTACTCTCTCACGAGCCTGAAGCTCACAGCCGTGTTTGCACTGAGAACTGTATTTACTAAGCGTTGCCACTATATTAAGCGCTTATCATAAGTGGGTCGAATGGCACGTGCTCTCAGGTGGTTTTACTCCAGTTGCTATAATTGCGTAACTTTTTTCGATACTTGTAGTTTTTGGAGTAATTCTTGAAGAAAGAAAGAGAATATTAGCTACTCGATGCTCATTGTGCGCTTCATTTTGTAATTTAAAACTTTGAACTCTGCTGTGTTTTATCCACCTCAGCCTGCTAGTGTTGCAGCGCTGCTCTCCTTAATGACAGCCTGCAGTGTTAGCATTTTGCTCATATATATGAGTGAAAATCAGAGTGTGTGAATGTGAAAAATAATTTGGGCCAAGCGGTGACTTTGAATCCTGATGTCCAGGTTGGGAAACTAAACATATTCGCTGAACTCTGACTTTCTCATTGGCAAAGAGTAGCTAAAGAGTGAGACGTCTTCTCTCTCACGTCAATTTCAGGAGTCAAAACCTCCCAGATAAACTTTCATTCCTATCATATCAATAATTTGAGCTGATCAATTTAATAGTTTCGAAGTTGTTAAGTGTGCCAGATGCATATTTAATCTTCTGCTGCTATGTAAATATAAGTATCGGACAGGACTTGGTATCGGATACCCAGTACTAAAGGACTCGGATCAGGATCAGAAAAACCTGATCTGGATATCCCTACTAATCAATATTTTCATCTTAACAATGGATGAAATTTCTGTGTGTAATGTGAAGGGTGTTGCTTGATGTGACTGAATCACGTGACTCTGCAGTGGAGGTTTTAGCCTCTTTTATCCTAGTTTTGGTTTTACGGAAGATTTACAATATTAGTTCACTCGGTATTTCCAGCAGCAGCAGGCAGCTCTGATAAAGCCACTGTCTGCTGTTTGCTGCTGAGCAGGCAGTGAACAGACACTTAGAGACTCGCTGGTGAACATAGTGGAACATCTAGCAGCTAACTGCTTACTGTCCCCTCTTTCCTAATTTGTAAATGTCTTCTCGCTTCAACCTCAATGAAACACGTCTGGATGATGTGAAACAGAGGCAGCAGGGCAGCGTGTACTGAAATGTCTCAAACACGTATTTACTGGTGAGCTTTAAAGGAAGTTAATCAGACATTACCTTATTCTCTGTTCCTTTTACTGCCGTTTGTTTTTAATGGCACACACTGTAGCAGCTGCTGCTGACATGATATTAATACCATTAATGAGGTGTATGACTTTATAGCCATGTTAAAACACATACTCAGAATGAGTCCAGAGTCACAGAAATATAAAATGTAGATGGCTGTAATGTTGCTGAGCAGCTTAAATGTTGAACTGTAAAATATAACTGACATGGGCTTAGATGACCTGAAGGTCACCAACTGTGTATTTATGCACTTTATTAGGGAGACCTGTACAATCTAATGCAATCCAATACAACAGCTCTGCCATAAATTCTACCGTTTTGAAGCTTATATTGTTCAGTTTTTGTTGAAAGCACATCAGTATGTACTTCAGTAAGGAAAGCAATTCATTATAATAAGAAAACTAGGCCAGATCAAGCGCTGTTTATAAGGTTAAAAGTTTGGCAACAAGCTATATGTAACAGAGTTATTGCATAATGATTGTTTCTGTGACTTCTGCAGTTTTTTAGAAGCTTTTAACCTGGAAGCAACACACTGTATATCACCGCTGAGCTGACCACGGCAGCTTCAGTCATCAGTGAGAGGAGCTCCAGTGCTAAAAGCTATAATTCACCCAGTAACAATGATTCAATACAGCAACTTTACCAACAAAAGGCCCTGATGTGGCGTTCCTCCCCATACGTTTTCACTGAAAGCTGACACTATTATGTTCTCTATTTACTGGACCATCACGACCAGTTACTGGCAACTTCTCAGAGCCCAAGATGATCTCTTCTAACTGCTTATTTTGTAAAAAGCACAGATCAAGTTTATAATGATTTAAAACAGAGAAAAGCTGCAAATCCTCACATTGGAGAAGCTGGAAAATTTGACTTGAAACGTTCAGTAAAAGTTATACCTGAGGTACATGGACGTGAAAATGTGCATAGCATTCCTTCCTTCCTAAAGTGTGTTCCTTTTTGTTTGTACCTACTGTACAAGTGTTTGTGTCTTTTTTATCATTTGTGTGTGTGTGTGTGTGTGTGTGTGTGTGTGTGTGACTTGCTTCTCGGCGACACCAGAGATGAATTACAGTGTGACAGTGAGTCTCGTCTCCGGTGTCGGGCTCAGGGAGCTCTCTGATTTAGATAAATCACACTGTCCAGTGTGCGGCTGAATAAACTCCCACTGTAGGTTTATGAGACTGCTGCGTGAAGCGGACGCATCGAACTTAACAGGCAACAAACCCCCCCCCCCCCAACTGAAACCCCCGAACGCCTTCGTCCTCATGCAGAGCAGAGGAAGAAATGACCTAGATACAAACAAACAGATCACGGTGCTGCAAATCATGGCCTCCTTAAAAAGTCATTTCACCATCTCGTCCTCCAGTTTGTTCTGTCCTCAAAGCTGGACGGAGATATATTATGTAAATATTCGCACCATGAAATACAAATGCAGTGATGATTGTTTTACTACTGGGGAGAAGATAAAGTATCAAGAGCAGTGAGCGTTTCACAAGCTGATACTGGAGCTGCAGAATGACTTTAGCATCTAGTTTCTTCTAAAGATACTATTAAAATAATAAAAGAACCAGGTCAATTACAGTCCTGTTGATCCTAACCAGCAGCAGATAGACACCAGTATACAGCTACACTGCACATTGCCTTGGGGAAACATTAAAAAAATAAATGTTCACAGCACAAGTTCATTCATAAATATCGAGCTCAGGGTAGATAAGGCAAAAAGCCTGAAAATCGAGACTCTTCCAAAACCATTTATGACGGACGACAGTTTAGGAATTTGCATGCAAGTATTATGTACCAACCAAGAGGTCCTATTTATTTTTTTAACATTCAACATTTTTGTACAGAAATGACGAACTTGGTGCTCAGAGGCCTTAAGCCTAACCTTAATCACACAGGGAAGAGCGTCCCATCTCTATGAGCTGATATGGCCCCAGATTTTTGCGTATGGTAACCCAACAAGCCTTGATGGGAAACCAAGTTTCATTTATTTTTTTAACGTTCATTTATTCAGGGATGTTTCACTGAGAGAAAGCCTCTCTTTTTTTCCTGATCGCATTCGCACAGTTACACACATTCACACCTGGAAGCAACCACAGTCTGATCTGCTGGCCTACTGGAGCGGTTGGGGTTAAGGGCCTTGCTCAAGGGCACCTTAGTGGTTGTAATGAGGGAGGGGAGGGAGTGTTATGAATTATAATGCAAACGCCTTGTAAATTTCCACACAATTTAACTTTGTGCTTGTTTGTCGGCCTGCTTGTTGGTTTGAACTATGACGCGTCTGTTGGTGATGTTCATTTGGGCTGCTGGCATGCTATGATTAGCGTAAATCTAATTGCTGGAACTCGGGTTCATATGATGAGTCCTTTATTTGGGGCTGCCTCACCATTTTGTGCATTGGCAGACATCGATTTCTGTAAGGTTTTTTTGAGTCCCATTTTTTAAAATGTGAAGCCTTTGGTGTCATTAGCTCACATCTACGCAAAGAGGAAGTGACAGTCTTCACGTTAACGTCCAATGACTCGGAAACTCTAATTTTACTTAAAGCATCAATATATTTGACTAACTGAACTCCCCATCAGTCCAGCCAATTAAACCCAAATTGAATGGGTTTAGTGCTAAGTACGTTGACGGTACACAGTATTTTTAACTCGAGTTGTATGGTGACATGCAACTCATAAACATGGGAATCTTTTCCACTCACTCCCAGAAAGTATGCTGCATCTTTTTAACTTAATCAGGTCTTTGATGGAGTGAATTCCTCATGATGTAAGAACTCAGACTGACAGGATGTTGGATACTGAGTCACATTTTATTTTGCAACTTTTTGGAGATTCACTTAAACTTGTGCAACCCTGTGTATTTTGATTGTTTAAGGTATAAATCACATGCTGTTGATACAATACACCTCACTTGACTCGACTTTGGTTAGCTGACCTACTATATGGACACAGCAATTCACAATATACTTAAGGGCTTTACTGTGATTTTCCTGACACTGGAGTTAGTGGTTTCTTCCATCAGTCTCCTTACAGTTTCATCTACAGAACTAGAAATGCTTTTTCAGAAAAGTTGCTTTCTTACACCAGAATTCTGTAAACTCCGGATCTGAGTTTTAGTACTCAGGCCCTGCGCAGATCTCGTGTCAGCTTCTTACATGTCGGTGGTTTCCAGCCTCGCTCCGTCCACAGAGACGCATTCACAGAGGAGGAAGCGTCCCCCCTTGTGTTCTTCCTCCTGCCTCTTACTGCAACTTCCTCGCCTCACTGTCATTTGCCGGCGAGGGAAGAAAAACCGTCCTCGCTATCGAGTGGAAGAAGGAAGAAAAAAGAGGCTTCCCCATGGCTGCTTTTTATGACAGGCTTGACAAAATAACCAGCCCTCTCATTACGGTATATGCAAACAATGATAAAGGGGACGGCGCGGAGATGTCATGTTAGACAATCAAGGAGGGGACCTCTGACACGCTGCCACGACTGTATAATAAAGTGCCGTGCCAGGCGACAAATGACACCGCACTTAATTTGCTGTGCAATGTTCCTGTAATTAGGTGAATTTGGCACAGGCAGGGGGGAGCGACAGCTAGATCAAGGTCTTGATGAATTAGGGGTCCACTGTCAAGATCAAATCACATTAATCAAGGTGGCCGAGTCCGTGGACAGCCGCCTCCCCTCCCCTCCCCTGCCCTCCACTTTCCCAGCCTGTGTGATGAATAGCCCTGCTTCCGCCAGGCGCGAAGTATGCATCACCATCAAATCTGTGAATTTAAATGTAAGAGTACTATTTGGAGAATTCTATTGACTTTTTTTGTCCCGGCGCCAGTTTTTCTTTTGTGATAAAGTAACTTTAAACTTCTGCAGGAACCTCGTTGTTCTGTCTCAAAGTGTGCCACGGACTCAGCTCCACTCTGGCTGATTTTATCAAACTGACATGTATTGTTTAACAAGCTGCCCACTGCTTAGTATGCTGCAGAGTTGACCGTTTTTAAATTTGTGAATAAATTTGATTAGAATAGACCCAGAAATAGTTTTTGTTGTCGTTTACACTCTAGTTGTTGTTAATTCATAAAATCACTGTTCTATAATCATCAATTAGAATAAACATGTATAACAGCAATTAGCTTCTGAACGCATCCATTTTTAACCAAACACCAGACATGTCTACATCCATGTTTTTATAAAACAAATCTCAAGAATGGATTTTGGTTCGAGTTCTTACCCACATATATCTGATTTCAAAGCCTTCGCTGCCACATGTACACACCGTAATCAACTCTGCAAATGAGTCTTTACTTCTAGCTGCATTATCCTATAACAAAAAGGTGACTTTAACCAAAACAAAACAAGACATGTGCAAAAACAATCTCATTGCAAGGTCCATTTAGTAGTTCTCCTCGATCATATCACATGATCTTCATCTGCACATATTGTTGGCCCAGTTATCGATTCTGTTTTTGTTTCTGAGCACAGCTACAAAATTGAACCTTGTGATGAGATTTTCTCAACTGTTTCCAACAAGATGTATTTTCAAAGTCTCATCAAGTTGGTTTTCATCTTATCGTGAGATAAACTGAGATCAAAAACACATTTAACAATCTACAAACACTATTGTAGGTTTTGGGGCAAAAAGGCTGGTTTGACATTTAAATAAAATCAAGAAAAAAGTGATTTTTCAGTCGACTGATGCTTCCTGATACAAATAACAAATCTGTGAAGTTGAATTTTGTACAGTGTTGTGTATAGCACACTCTATTTTCCTTCCAACCTGGATTTCCCTCAGGAAAATAAATGGGATTGCATCTCTTATTGAACTCCACAGCAGCCTGGAAGTCGGACTCACCACCAGTGCTGCTGCAGCACGTGCAGCCTGTACTGTGACCTCTATACTCTGGGAGTTTAATTATCACGCTAGCTCGGGGGCAACATGGCCTGCACCACACAGATTAGCTCCAAAACAAGCCATTAATGAATATAAAGAGGTGCTGGACTGAGGTTGGATGTATTATGTCATCAGTGATGGATCCGGCCCTGCCGATCGCCGCTAATGGAGCGGGCTGCAGATTGATACGAGCCAACTGGCAGAGATTTATTTATTTTTTACCTTTTTATTTATCCAGGAAGGTAAAATTACATTTAGTCATGCACTGTACATAAGTTTCCATTTTCAGCTACTTATACTTTACTTGAGTATTTGCATTTTATGCTTCTACTTCACTACAGATGTCTTTTTACTGCTCTCCAGTTATTTGACAGCTGGAATTACAAGTTAATTTGCAGAAAAAGATTTTACTAACAAAAAATATGATAAATTTATAAAAATATGATACATTGTTATAGATTAAACCAGTGGTTTCCAACCTTTTTGGCTTGAGACCCCTTAATATAAAGCAGTTCCTACTTGCAACTCCTTGTCAGAGGTTTCTTGAAATTTTCAGTGGAACGTACATGTTTGTAGTGTTACTGTTCATTCAGTGCTTGTTATGTGGCTTTTGTCACCTACGATGTTCCAAATGTTCCAGTCAGAGACTCCAGTTGTATCAGGTGTCCAAAAATGTCCAGAATTTGAAAAGAAAACTCCAAAAATAAGACAATCTACGACAGTGCCAAAACATATGCGCATATGCCAGGGAGGCGGGCAGCGCTCTCCCCCGGTCACAGAGAAAATCTACATTGGAATACATTTTAGTGAGTTTAACTTTTAAAAAATGTTGAAGCACCTTTACCTGCAACAATCCGCGTCTAGTACAAGTTGAAGCTGTATGTGCTCCTTCCACATCCTCTTCTGTTATACCCGACCCCAAATTCATCCAGTGCAGATTTAAAAATATCGAATTATGTAAGAGCAAAGATTCCAACAGGCATACTCATGAAGACGGATCATTTAGGTTTAACAAATTAAGGACCCAAGGAACGACACTGAGGCAAATTTCAATGACTAAGTAACTGCTCGAATGTGGGAAAATGTTCATCTGTCAAGAATAACTTAATACTTTAAATACAATTGCAATAAGTAAACTTTTACTTCACTGAAAGATCTGAATTACTTTCTCATATTCACAGTTCACACACATTCTTTGCCAGAAGTTCCAGCTGGTAAAATGCCTTGCTCAGGGGCAGCTCAGCTATTGACAGAGAGGAGAGTTTTCACTTTGCACACTGAGATTTCTTCCTGTTTGGATCCCAGTAACCAAACTTCATGCTGCAATCTGACTTCTCAAAGCATCAGAGTGTTTCATCCCCAGACAGTTGGAGCCAAAAAAGCAAAGCTTGCCCACATAATCAGACTGTATCGGAAACAAGGGCTGCAGAGGGGAAATTTAGAACCAGCATTGATTATTCACTTTGGGAGACAGCATGTTGTCATCTGCTTTTGATATTGAGCTTGGCGAACGCTCAGCTCTCATCAGCGCCTGCTAACATACACTTGCAAGCAAATCCTCAAGAGTTAAAAAATAAAAACAACCTCTGTGCTGTACAGTAGTAACTGAGTAGGAAATAACGATTTGCATCAAAAAGATCTGACGACTTTAACTTGGTTCAGCCTGCGTCTTAAGAATCCTTCGTCCAACTTGTGACGTGTAGAAATCCTTTTAGAAAATATTCACCCAAAAAAAACAGGCCACTTACCCGTGCATGGCGTGCAGCGCGTGAGGCTCATAGTGGTATCGTCCCTCGTGATGGCGCATGTCAATCGGGATCGGTGTGTGGAAGGTGGGGAAGATGTGGTGGGGGGCTGCAAGAACAGAAAAGCAAAGAAGAAGAGAGAGTTAGGTGAGGAAGGGAGGGAGGGAGAGGAGACTTCAAAAAAAAAGAGCTTGCCTTTCAAAAAAGAGAAATTTTAAAGGCAAAAGGGCTACAATAGAGCAATGTGAATTTCAGAGCAAGCTGAGCACTTTTGTGTAAAATATTGGCACTATCACACAAGAGAAGTGGAATAAATAAATAATCAAAGTCGTACTAAGAAATCCTACATCTTGAACATAAAAGATATCCAACCGGGCTTTTGACAAAGACCTGCAGCTAGTCGGTCTTTGAACTAGACGGGATGATGGACTGTGTGGAGGGAAGCTGCAGCCCCGACTCAAACCGAGACTGACAGCGCTGGGAAAAGCTTTCTTCTGCTCGCACTCTTCCCGTCCAGCCGGGCTCACAAAACACAGCTGAACCCCTGACCTGACACACTGAATACACTCACACTCCTGGGTCAACTGTAAACATGATGGGTATGAATTAGACTATTTGATTCTTGTCTGTTTTGGGAATTCTTGTGGCTGTTTTAAGGATTTAATTATTGCCTAAAGTGACTGTCTGTCTGGTTTTGCTTTGTGTTTCTAGAGTTGGAGAGACAGATGCATCGTTCTTGACCTTCGTTTGTCTGCGCTACCAGGTGAGAAAATCATGTGGACAATGGCAGGAAATTGGCTTCTCACAAGAGCCAGAAACTTAAAGTAGTGCTCCAGTGAGTTACTAGTGCACTTCCATAAAGTTAGGGAAGTTGCAAGAGAGACAAATAGTCAAAATCGAAGCAGAAGAGGCTGAGATATCCAGACTTTTAGTCCTCAGTTTACGTCAAGCTCCAAAAACACTGGAGCCTACATTTCCCATGATGCAACTTCATAGCATCTTTTCATTAGACCCTTTCTGCCTGGTAACAGCCACGTCTTTGAAAGGCTTTCTCTTATAATATCTATTCAATGTCCAATGAATGACGGTGCATCTTCAAATGTCTTGTTGTGTCTGACCAACAGACAAAACCCCAAAGATAATGAGTTTACTATGATATAAAACCGAGAAAGGCTGCAACTGCTCACAGTGGAGAAGCTGGAGTCAGAGGACGTTTGAAATTTTTTGCTTCATTAGTGACTTAAACAATGAAATGTTTATAAAAGCTGTTATCAAACATATTAATACAGCTGTTGTTATTGCTTTCTGTGATATATTTCCTGTTCACGCGGTCAGAGCTGCTGATTTGGGGCTGTATACCAGGTGTGAGTGTTATTAAACGCAGCCTACGCTATGTGTTTATTACTGGGGAACTTTTTCAATGTACATTACTACAAATTTCAGTTTTTGTCCAAATAGTAATAAAATGACTCCATGAATAAGGTAAATTATTTGGAAAAGAAAACAATCTGCTCTGCTGGCAGATTGATATCGAAAGGATCAACACTACTGACACGAAATCTTGTTTTGATACCAAAAAAATTGATTCTTCTCACATTAGGTGACGTTCTGAACACTCTTTGTAGCGCATGCTCTTTGCTTTGCTTTGTTAGTTCAAGGAATCCACTAAAACATGATAGTTATCTACCATTACGAACCGTCTCATGTTTTAACATGCATCTGATTAAGAGATTAGCAGAGAATAATAAAAAGAAATGCTTAATGTTTGGCTAATTGTTTGGTAGTTAAAGAATATTCAGTAGTAGCCTATTAATTAGGCACTCGCCTCATAAATGACACTTGACACATGAGCATCAACGTCGGTGAGCTCTTACGTACGACATTAAAAGAAAAAGACATTTTCTGTGAGATCAGGCTGAGAAATGTTCTTTTTCCTATTCCGGTTTAGGGATTCATACATTTAACCATTTACATAATCCAAGACGTGTTTGTTTTATTTGTCTGCAACACAAAATCATTTTGTCTGCTCGAGGGCAAATATGTAAGACAAACCTGAAGACGGAGCCCAGGTTCTGCAATAAAGGTGCATTTCTGCTTCCAATTAAGCCGTCTACATTTAATAGTCGTCTGCTTTTATGAGTTTTGTGTGTTGCATCCTTTTAATAGCCCTTTTTATTTTTCATTAAAGCCCTGTTTTCTTCTTCTGGATTCTTCTCGGATCTGGGAAGTTTACCCAAAACATCAGAACTAATTAGCTGTTGCGATAACACAAAACCACAGAAGATGTCGTGTCTTTATTTTACCACCATATAAATGAAGCCTTTTGTGGTCTTTAACTGACTTTATGGAGTTATGTTTCTTGTTAACATTTTTCTCAGGTTTTTATTTTGGAAAAGCTCCACAAGGGCATTGCCTAACTCTCTCTCTCTCTCTCTCTCTCTCTACATTTCCCTCATCGTCTCCTCCCTCCCTCGCCCTCTGTACAGTTTTCAGATCCTGTTAATTGCAACCTGGTGTGTCTCGTCTCCGAGCTGCCGGATCGGAGAAGACAAGAAGAACAAAAAGACACAGAGAGGTGAGCCAGCTGATCTCTGGATTGCATTAAAATTCTTCTCGTGTCACACACACACTCTCACACACACACACTCTAGCAGGAATCTCGCAGGGTGACCTGGGATTTCGGTGCGGAGGGGTCAGGGCCACGGATCATTATCTGCTCTCGGCCGAGCGTCGGGAGGGGATAACGGGGCCTCCCGGGGCTCCCAGGGGCCCGGGACCTGAGTGAGTCAGCATTCCAGGTCCATTCCTCTCACTCTGCACCCTGACAGCCTGACGGACAGGCCCGGTCCCCAAACGCCCGCAGAAATAGCCCTCTTTAGTTGATTTTCGGTCTGCACAATGCCACCGAGGCCTGATGGGACGAGGCTGGCTTCTTTCAGCTTCGTTCCCGACACTGCTGATGTTTTAGGTTGTCGCACCGCCGTCTGAGCTGTGTTTAGTTTGGAAGAAAACACACTTCAGAGGCTCTGCTGAAGAAGAAGGCGGTTTCCTGTCGCCAAATACCAGCAGTGACCCCTTTCACCGATCCCTCTTTAGTGTAGAAACGTCTTGATGTGAATTCTGGATGAACTTTACGTAGTCTTTCGGTTCACAAGATTTTCTTGTCCTCTTCCATATTGTCCCTCAGCGATTATCACTGTGATGTTTCTGCAAATTCAGCGTGAAATCACACAATGGTGATTTATTATTATTATTATTATTACTGGGTGCTTTTACATTTAACCTGTTTGATGTGGTTTAAACGAACTCTGCTGCTTTTACCTGCTAGGTTCACTTGTGATGTGAATGCTGGCTAAACAACCAGACTGAGAACACCTGAAAAGGTGGGAAACGGTCCGGTTTCATTTTCATATTTTATGATAATACAGTAGATATATGACTTTAGCATGAAGTCACAAGCTAAACTACTATTAATGTAGTTTAGTTAATGACGTATATATTTAACTTTAACTTTATTACTATCCCAGATGAAATTTGACTTGTAAGCAGGTGTTAACAACAGGTCACAGGAATGGGGAATGTGGGGATTTTTCCGGATACATCCGAAAGTGTGTTGTGCTTGTGTCCTACTCTGTTTATTTTCACAGTTCCTCATTAAATAGTGAGGAAAACGCAGCGACCACATGGTAACTGTCCCCCAGTAATGAAAGACGCCTCTTTTTCATCCTATTTCTTCCTGTTTGTCACTCTTTGGTGATTTCTGAGGCCCAGTTATAGACTTGACTAATAATGCGCATTAGTAGTTATTTCTAATAGCTCTTTGTGACACCAGAAAAGATAAATAAACCAGGTTCAGTAAAGTGCAGCATGACCTGTGTCAGTCACCAGAACTTGAACCAAAAGTGTCCAATCATTTGAGTTACCTGTCAGTCCTCATGACTTCATGACAAACCAAAAACTAATTATGCCTAAGTCTTAAGTCTTACTGGAGGGACTTTTCTACGCTTGATGTTCTTCAACTTCACTGCAGAAATCTTCTTAAGTCATTTTGTTTGTAACTGAGTCCTTTAAAATGAGATTTTCTTAAAACAAGTGAAAAATCAGTGTGATAAGAACTACTAAACTTAATGCCAGTAGAAATCAACAAATATTTTCCAAACTCAAGTTACATGTTTTCTTGATTCTAGTGCATCGACCTGCCTTGTTGTTTCTTGTTTGAATATATAGACGTTTTTATTTCAAACAGGACGAAATATTCTAACAGCACAAGAAAATAAAGTTTTTAGTTCTCAATTGTAGACAGAAATGTCTTCTTTGTTCTACTGTTGGACTTTGCGTAAACGGTTAAAAAGTGAATTTAAAGGTCTAAACTTTAGCTCTACTGAACGCAAGATGCTGCCAGATGGATTTCGTAAATGAAACTGCTCTGTTACTCAGTACAGCAGCTCATTTAAGTTCCTGTGTGTGTTCGAGTCGTGACTGACTCATGTTAGCCGCCCCTCCTCCCTCTCGGTGTTTGTCATGGAAAAAGCCTCTGGCTTGTGTGTTTAATTGATCTGAAACACTGTAATAAAGGCGCCACACCTGACATTCAAAAGTCAGACAGCAGCAGCAGCAACTGTAATGCTGAGCAGCTGTGAGGAGAACGACTGGGGAAGCGCTGTGGTTTCACCAGAAGATACAGTGATAACAGCAGCTAATACATATATATACTCTGTATATATATATACAGAGTATATATATATACCTCAATGAATCAATCAATATCTCTATCACTACTTTTATCTGTTTCTGTTAGATTTCTATCTATATAATCTTTATCACTGTCTACCTTTCTCTTTCTCTATTTCTACATCTATCTGCCTTTATCTCTTTGTATCACTATCTCTCCATCGACCCCTATCTCAGTTTCTATCTTTCTCTGTATCTATATATCTATCTCTCTATCTATTGATCGCTATCCGTATCACTATCTCTCTCTATCACTATCTCTATTGACCTCTATCTCTATGTTCGTCTCTATATTTATCTTGATCTATATATTGATCTCTGTCTCTGTTGCTATATCTATCTATATCTGTCAATTTCTTTATCTATTTATCCTGATCTACTTATTATCTCCATCTGTTTATCACCATTTATATAGCGATCTCTATATCTCTATTATTCTCTTACACTACTGCTGTTTTTATCTTCCTCTCTCTTCATCTCTTTATATCAGTATGTTAAACTCGATTAATATCACTATTTCTCTAGCTCAAATTTTTATATCTATCTCTATTTCTATTTATGTCTATCGATGTGTATCTCTGTTTCTATCTACCTCTCTATTTGTATCTCTCATTCTATTGCTGTTTCTATCTATATCATTCATTTGTCACATCTATAGTCACCATTTCTCTCTCAATTAATCTCTATTTTTGTGTTTCTATCTATATCAATATCTATCTGTATTTGTCTCTATCTCTTGATCACTATGTATCTCTGACAGTATTTCTATCACTATTTCTCTCTACCTCCATCTCTATATCTCTAAATCTAACTCTGGTCTCAGTCAGTCTCTCTCTATCTCTGTGTCTTTCTGTCTTTATTCCTATCTGTAATTGTCTCTATCTCTTTTATCGCTATCGCTTTATAACTGTCTCCCTATCTATATTTGTCTCTTCCTCTGCCTATAAGTCTCTATTTATTTCTGTTTTTCTATCTCTATTTATTACTATCTGTATCACAATGTCTATGCCTCCATCTATCTCTGTGTCTATCTATCTATCCCTCCTTCCATCTTTCTCTGTGACCAAACTGACCGCCCTCTCTGCCCCAGACATTCTCCATTGTAATTTGGTATAATTACCCTCTGTCTGACTCCATACACTGTGTAGGCTGAGTAGAGCCAGTATATATATATATATATGTGAGTGTGTGAGAGGGAGCTAAAGGGCCCCATTCAAAGAGCAGCTCGAGTTAATACACCATTCATAACAGTTGGGGGTGAATTATAAGAGGGGGTCATGGGGGGGAGGGAAGCTGTGAGACAAAGAGCAGCTAAATCTGGGTCACCAAAACATGACGTAGAGAGGAAGAAGTCTTTAAATCCTTTGCTTAAGTACAAGGCTCGGTACTACAGTGGAAAAATACTTCAGTACAAGTAGAAGTCAAAGTATGCAAACTGAACATACTCGAAATAGTCAGTACACATTTCTCCCAGTTTTGAGCTTTCAGATTACTTTTTAAATAGTTTTTATAGGGTTTGTGCACATTAATAAACATTTCTGTAAATGTACATCTGTAGTCACTGGACATATGTTAGTGTTACCCGAAAATAGTGCATAAAATTAAAAATGAAAGAAATTGAAATAGGATACTATTTACTACTACTATAGTATTCATCATTGTATATAACCACACTGCAATTTAAGACAAAAGGAAGGAGAGAAGGATGAAAAAGAGAAAAAGGGCAAAAGGAAAGAAAGTAGGAGGGAATGAAAGAAATGAAAAGACAGATAGAAAGGAGAAAAGAAAGGAAAGAAGACAAGTACAAACTAAACGATAAAAAGATAGAAGGGAGAAAAGGTGAGAAAAGTGAAATTAAAGACAGAATGATAAATAGAAAGGAAGATAAAGTGTAAAAGAAGTAAGTACAAAAAGACAGAAAGATGGAGTGAAATTATGGAATGGACAAAAGACAGAAGCTCACCGTTTACAGCTGGGCATTGCAACGTAGCTGTAAATACACTGAAAATACAGAAAGGTTTCGTTCCCCATGGCAGAGAAAGAGAATATTAAGAAAATGTGTTGAAAGGTTTGAAAAGAGTGTAACCTAATGCAGCAAACTAAACAACACAGTAGTTTTCATAGTACCTTAAGGATGTTTTAACAGGTTTTTTTGGCCAAGTTTTGGTAAATGTGCTACTGAAGTTTCATGTGGCACAGACTGAGTCACAACAGAGCAGTGGATTTTTAAAAAAATCCTTACAAAAACAGGAATTAACGTTGTGTAACGGCAGAGTTTTGTGTCAGCACAGAGGTTTGTGGGCTCAGATTTCGCAGCAAGAATGACCCTTCCAGTTTGGGCACGTTGGACCTGGAGGAAGTAATTCAGCCATTGTCATCGTCAGCCTGTCAGGTATCCAGCCAATCCTCCAGTCATCCAGGCTGAGGTTTCCTCTGCGGCCCAGGCGTCCTGGCCGGGGGATTGACCAGGCAGGCTTATTCCATCACTGAGACAGCTCCATTGTTCTGCCGCCACAGGAAGAACAAAAGGCGAGCGCTCATGAGAGTTCAAGAGGCACATTTACCTGATTCACTGGGCCCCGATCCCCCCTGGGCGTACGCAGCGTCAGGCAGCACTGCCGTGCCCTCGCTTAGACTCCAGCCATCTATTAGTCTTTGCTTGATAACATTTGTTTTAGCGTCTGGTGGAGTGCAGCAGCAGGCCAACTATAGTTTTTCATAGTCAGCCCCCCCCTTTTGTACGCACACAGCAGAAACACTGTTTTCTTGTGTAGCTGCTCCGCGTTCTCTTAAAGTTTACTATGATCTAAATTTAGACCTAAAACTGCTAAGAGGGTGTACGGTGCTGCAAGAGGCCCTCCACTGCAAAGATCGTGTGCATAACGTTGTGCTAATTGTAAAACTTGTAAGAGTTCTACATGAATTCAGTTTATTACAAGCTTTTGAGAAGTTGACATAATGATCTCACCTCAAGGTCCCTTTAGTAGCTGTCGAGTAGCTGTAATCCATCCATGACTGGGTGTTAACATGCATTATGGGTAACATACTTGCGTTTTCTCGATCTTAAGGTTTGTGAGTATTTGTTTAGCCTCACTGAGTATTGACTCTCCTGGGGGGAGGCTGATGAGGCAATTCCAAACCTTTTGTGTTTGCATAAAGGTTTTGGAGTACTAAGATTAGGTGTTGACGCTCTTATGGCTTTTACATTATTTTATATTGCACATCTGGCCAGTAGTTTTCAGCCTTTTCTGCCTTTCTTGGAGACACTCCAGCAGATCATCTCTGTTCCCATCGGAGATTTACACTGACTGTAACAGCCAGGCTGAAGCCAGTAACGATGACTGAAGTGAAAGTATTCAGTGACGAAAGTAATTACACCAAAAGATGGCAGACCTTTGCAGTGAAATCTTGTCTTACTCACTCTGAGGGAGGGGGAGGGGGGGAACTGAAGATCCTGGCAGGAAATTACAGCAGAGAAAGTTGGCTCAAGCCACTGCACACAAGGTCTCGTAATGCACTCACGCTGTTTGATCATGATTTCTTCACATGGTAACAGTTCTTGGTCTGGTTTACTGAACAAAACAAGAAACGTAAAATGCATCACTTCCTGTAGAGCAGAGGAGTTTTCCCAGAAATTGTGACGAGGCCAGTGCAAATTGCTCACGTCACAGCAAGCCACAGCAGGAAAAGAAGGGTGTATGAACTGGATAAAAGCTGAATCAATACTGTGTTTCTTTAGTCAGAGAGAGTAGAAAACAAACATAGATCAGTACCATAAGATCTCAAAAGACGACCTTTAAATCACCAACACAAACGTCAAACTTATTTGTATATTTGCATCTCTTATATGAGAAGGTAGGGCTCTAGTGTCACGCTCAAAGACATCTAACGATATCTTACCATATCCATCTCTGAGATTTTCTGCCTGCATTCCGGTACAATGGAGCTGCAACATGTCTTTACAGAAACAGGGACCCCACAGACCTTAACGGTGACAGTTTTTACTGGAACTACTTTCTACTGAAAGAATAGTCCCTATGAGAAAAGCTGACTGTGTGGTTTGGGACTTTACATCACATTCACCTCCATTGTGTTTGGATTGAGGCAGACATCTCAGAGCCAGATATCTCAAAACCTGAACAGATAGAACTAAAACTGTCTGCAATTATAGATACCACTGCAGGTAAGTGAGATTTAGGCGAACCAACGCCTTAAAAATGTGAAGCCTGACGGTCAGTCCCAGAACAAACCCAATTTGTGTGGACAAGCGCTGTTCAGCCCTACAGAACTTTAATTTAAATGAATAATTTACTAAAATACCAAACATCACTTTGAACAACTTCAAATAACTTCAGTAAGTGTGTCCACATACTTTTGGCCATATAGTGTATATTTGTGATAAAGCGTGTAAAGAGTTTTTCTGTCTCTGAAGTTTTTGGACTTTCTCTAGTCACCCTGTTTATCCAGTCAGCCACAACCAGACCTCCACTGGTTCCTCCATCCATCCAGTCTGCTACCCATCCAGGCCAAACCGCTGTGTGGCCCCGGTGGCCCCGGTGGCCCCGGTGGCAAAACACCACGAGGGAGAGTTACTTATCAGCCTTGGACAGCTGGGCTCAGGCCACATGCTAATAACCTCCATGCATCACCGGGCTGAAGGTGAGCGTGTGGCGGCTGGCATTAACAAAGCGAGGCAGGCGGCGAGGTAGCAGCGCTGATGGGCCTCCTCTGCTCGCCGTGCCACGAGCGGCATGTTGTTAGCATGCTGTTTGTGCAATTTAGGTACTTAAAAGACTGCGAGGGTTCAAAGACTGATTGCACCGTCGAGTAATCATCCACCTCCAATGCATGCCTGATTTATCACCCCCTCGCTTAATAGCACTGCTTAACACACAGGTTTGTCCAGATTAAGTAATTACCTTAAAGCAAAAGTTTATTATCTTCTTCGACGGGCCAGTGATAAAGGCTCGCTGTCGAGAGGAGCCGAAGAAAGGGCTTGTAGCTGGTGAATGAGAGCGATAATTAAGATACAATGAATTAAATTGTCGCTTCTGGGGCTGTCACCATGCTCCCCAGCTAACATCCATATTACCCCGCTGGCACCCTTGCTAGGGGGGCGCCTGGGATTAAGCTTCGCCCCGGACTAGTCGAGCAGCTGAATGGGAAATTACTCCAATGGGGCATCTGTAAATTAAACAAAGACCTAGTTCTTCTCCAAAATGAGGAAGGAGGGTGAGGA
The DNA here is from genome assembly GCF_020085105.1 of Siniperca chuatsi. Lineage (NCBI taxonomy): Eukaryota > Metazoa > Chordata > Actinopteri > Centrarchiformes > Sinipercidae > Siniperca > Siniperca chuatsi. The sequence continues at coordinate 2,470,999 of NC_058065.1, read as the reverse complement.
GAGGGGGAAAAACCAGAGCGAAGAATAGCACCTGAGCACAGGCGAGTCGCTTTTACACATTAGCTCTGTAAGGTTCTTGTTGTGATGTCTTAATGAGGCGGAGGCCTCTGCAGATACAGATGTTGGAGGATGGAGAGAACAACGAGAGAGAAGGAACACAGGGGAATCTTTTGAGTGATGCGCCTCTTCTTCTTCTTCGTCGTGGTGATGAATGCATCGCAGGTGGAAGCAGAAGACGTCTTTCCCTGCTTCACGCCGCTCACCTCACCAATCCCCCGAGGAGGCCCGGACCTCCAGCTCGATCTACCAAAATAGATCGAGGTCCGTCCTGTCGCGTCAGCACTCGGCTGCCTCCCGTGTCGATAAACGTTCCACTGCACGCCTGACACAATCTGCTGAAGCAGAATTGTCTCTATTTTTTTGACCCAGCTGCTCCCCTGGCTCTGCTATCCTAACCAGCTTTATTTACTGTTGGCCGTGTTTGTTTGACATTTTGCTGCTGTGCATGATGGAGAGCAGGCCCCTGGCTGACTTCCTCAGTCCTCCAAAGATGGGTCAGACCTATTCAGCTCGAATAAATGTTTTCAAACAGACACACAGAGGGTGTGGCTGAAGAAGCTTTGTTTCACATCTCTCACCCAGGTGGGAAATCTTAAAGAATGAGTTTTTCCCTTCCCTCAAAAACAACTGTGGAGGTGGAGGTGCCAGAGCAGCGTGAAGCGATACGGGCGTTAACTAACAAAATACACAGTTTTCTGAAAGAAACATTGAAATAAATCTAAATGTTTTTACAGATGTGTCCACAGAATCGTCATGATTTTGATCAGACTGACGAATCCTGCTTTTAAAAAGTGCTAGATGTCGATTTGGCTTCAGGCTTTCTGCTGGTGCTCAGTTAGCAACAACAGCTATAAGACTTCCAGTCAGAATCCTTCAAATTAAAAGTGTCCTCTCCATTAGAAGCTGACTAAAAACCTATATTTGTCACAAAAACTGAACAATTTCTGTCTCAAAATACTCCTGTTGGCCTGTCCTTTATCATAATGCTGACAAACTGAAGCATTTTCAGACAGTATCAGTGTTTAGACATACTGTATAATTTGTGCTTTAACGATCAAAGAGTTACGGTTAACCCTAACCCACAATCGAGGGTCTGAGGATGGAGGGTGCCGGATGTTGCTCAGATTGTTAAACCCTTTGAGGCAAATTTGTGTTTTTTTTTCTATGTTTAAAAAAAAGGACTTGAATTGAACTGAAAATGTATATATTTTATTTACGTATTTCTGCACACAGATGACAGATGTGTCGGAGGGAAGCACAACTCGAACAAAAGTGAAACGCTCGCTCGCGTACTGCTAGTATATTTGTAAAGGTATCAGATACCTGATAAAGGCCATGTAGACCGAAACATCGTAAATAAATGTACCAGCGGTAAGTGTGGCAGTGTGTGGGTTTTTTCACTTTTCACACTTTACGTATTTAATAAACAACAACAAAAAAAAATAGGCCAGGAGAGCTGATGTACACTTTGTAGTAACTTTGAGCTACGTTTATATGAATGTCAGGAAACTTTTAGAGCACTGACACAGTCCACTACATCATAAAGAAGGCTGTTGATTCAAATATCCATCCCTTTATCAATTTCAATTTATTTATTTATATAGCGTCAATTCATAAAAGAAGTTATTATTAAGAATTATTTACAGAGACCCAACAATTCCCACCATGAGCTAGCACTTTTCAAGATACTAGTTTTCCATTCATACAGTTGCAGTCAGTTAGAAATACAGAGGTCATGAGTCCAAAGTCCCCCGACCTTTTAAACTAGCTGCTAAGAAACGTCTCTGTAATATTTTAAAAGATTTTTTCAACATTTCACACATCCATCTAACTGTTAAAATATGAACTTGCTTATAGTATAGTATATAGTATAGTCAAATCTAAGAATAATGACCTCAAAGAATCATCCTTAAAAAAACACCAGTGCAGTTGAGCATGTGTGCCCAGCAGAACTTCACCTGCATAAAACACAAGATAGTTGGAAGAAAGCACGTATCTACGAACTGATACTGCGGAGGGAACATCATGTGGTCACACCGTCCCTCTTAACCACTGTCATGACCTTTGTCTTCAGACTGTGGACTCCACACAAAGCCCTCTTCACACACACTTCAAACTGACCTCTCCTCAACAATACTTCTCACTCTTCTCTTTTCTCTGGTAAAGAGAAGCATGTGGGAGACGGCTTGAGAGAAAACAATAGCGAAAAGGAGACAAACCTAAAGGGAATTGACTTTCTAATCCTGATTAGCACTTTCCCACTGCTGAGGGCCTTTCTATGGTCCTACACACATATACCTTAGTGATACGGTGCAGGTCAGGGTGCTTAAAGACACTTTTTCAATACTGATTTTCCTTTTTTAATCTTGCCATTTTTATTGCAAGGGCACCAATAAACCAGCTCTCCTGTTCATTAGGAGTCAGAACCTCTACAACGGCAGGAAACAACCCCCCCCAAAAAAAGTGTTCATGGGAAGGAGATGAGGAGCAGAGCATCACGAAATGTCCAACTACAATACCATTTCATCTGATGATCATTTCAGCTTTTTCTCTGTGTTCTTGAACACCAGAGAGGGGGAATTACACCACAGAGCTCCCATCACTTTGAGCTGAAATTACAAGATCTGGACTCTGATTTGTTTTGACATCCCTCACCACCAAAATTTCTGCCCCGGTACGATGACACGTTACAAAAACTCTCGTATAAACACGCTACTCAGGAATTCATTTGTGTTTAGCTTACAGGGCCCGGTTGGCTTGTAATTGAGCAGAGTGAACCAAAGCGTTTCATAAACAAACTTTGCCACTAAGGTTCAAAAAGAAAGACTGTAGGTGTGATTACACCCTGGGAGATGCTACCAGCTCTGCTTCAGGTGGATCTGTCTGCAGTGATGCGTAAAAAGAAACAGCTTTTTGGTGGAGATACGTCTCCACGGACCTCAGACCACGTCCTCAGCAAGCTGACTGAATCTGAAAGGTCATCTGTTTCTCTTTGCTTTGGGCTTACATCAACACTAAGACTGGATTTATGGTTCTCTGTAGATACACGTCAACAATCTCAACAACGCGTCAGCTGGACCTGGGCGTGATGCAAGCTAATTGGCTGATCCAACTCCTCTCAGCAGGCAGGTTCAAAACAGAAAAGAACAAACACATAAACTCGAAACTGTACTGTAAATGAATAGCCATCGGACGTCCCAGAACGGCCCCCGTGCCCAGAGAAGCATGTTCCAGCCTTTTGTCACCCAAAGGCTTTCCAAAATGTTCTCCAGAGAGATCCATAATATCTCAACAACCCCTGTGCCTGTAAACACTATCCTGTTTTAGATGTTTGTGCAAGTAAACATCACCAGATTACTTATGCTGGTTTGGAAAAAGCTGAATAGGGAAATGGTTACCCTGACGGGACCTGCGGCCTGTAAGGATCGCATCCAGTTTTCTGATAGCCTCTACACAGGCTCGTCTTTGAAGTGTCACAATAGCTACGCAGAAAAACAAACAATATAATGAGAAACAGATTCAGGGGAAGTTAAAAAGAAATTAATTAAAAATGATTGATTAAAAACAAGTCAGTAAACTCAAGTTTTCACGAGGGAATTAAAAGATAATACTGATTATCTGGTTAGATTACAGGCCCTAATGGCAAATACTCCACTGGCTCATTTTCAGTCCAGACTTTAATTTTAAACTACAGACATTTTGATGATGAGCAGGAACATTACCAGTTGTGGGAATCAAACATGAGACAGTTTGATTCAATTAAAGGACAGTTTGTTTATCCACAAAGCCTCATTGGCTAATGTGAAATGTATGTGGTTTTCTGGACTGCACTGACCTACAAGCTGCACCGAGGTGAATCTGTCTGTGAGTAAAGACAGCTGCTGTAACATGGACAAGTAAAAGCGAAGGAGTACTTTTTTGAGGAGCAAAACAGCTGAAGGAAAGTGGACTTGATTAAACATTTGTTTGGGACAGATTTTAGGATGCCTGAGCAGAAAGTCAAGGAGGGGAATCTCCAGCTGTGAAAGCTCCAAACTACTGTATACTTCCTCTTCCCCTCACCAGCTACACACATCTGCATCCCCTGCAAAGGATCTGAGACTAAGTTAAATCTGAAAATGTGGTTTACATGCAACAATTCTTCCAAACTAAACGATAAAACACGTTGTTTGTCATGGCTTTCCAAAATGACCTATAAGCATTTTCTGATCTGACGCCACGACAACACTGTTTGTCATCGCCTTCTGAAACTGTTACAAAAAGATTCATATCAGTGTTTTCTGATCTGCCACCTCTGTAGTTACAGTTACAGTTTGAACAAACAATCAATGCTGTAGTTCTTCTTGGGAGGACAGTCTCAAAAACAGTGTGCGTCCACAGTAATGTTTTCAGGTTGTTTCCAAAAAGTTAACCATTTACACTGAAACACAAGCAAAAACGGAAAATGGCTAAATCTCCTCTTCTTCCTTCTCCTGTTTTGGTTATTTATTACAGCAGTCGTGTGGTAAGTGAGTGTCCTAGACAGCTCAGTTACTTAAAACTCCACACAGTGTTTCAGCACAGCCAAACTCATAATTCAGCTGTTCTAACTTAGATGTGCGGCCGAAAAGTGAACGTGTCTTTGGTATCACTACTCACACCATACATTTAAAAAGCAGAAACGGGTCCTAGCCATCCCCTGGAACCTGCACATCATTCAGCAGCTCGGAAAAGTCATTGCAGGATAAATATTGATAATACAAACTTAAACTTAATGCAAACTGCTTATTGACTTTTAAGATGGAAAAAACGACGTCAGGTGGGTGTAAATTGACTAAAAACACGATTTACTCCAACCAAGAAAGGTGTTTTCTATATAAACATGTAAAATCAAAGATGGTACAAGATGTCTTCCCCGCTCACTGGCTGTGCTGCTCAGTTCTGCCAAAGGTAACCAAAAGATCTATAAAGGAAATTAGTTTTGTTCAGTCGTATTATTGTAGTTTAGCTTCCAGCCACCAGTGGCAGCACTGAGCACACTGCAGCTGTGCGAAAAAGAAATCCTGCACCATCTTTGATATTAAATGGCGTGTATTGATTTCAATGTAAAATAACTTTTAACTAAGTTGAAAGAAATCCAGTTTTCTTGTTTTACACCTGCCTGACGTGTTTTTTCCCACTTTAAACGCTCCTCAGATGTTTGCCTACCATATGGTGAGTTTGTATTAACATTTCTATGAGCTACTGAGTGATTAAAATGTCCAGGTTCTGCGAAACGGCCATCCAGGACTGACCATGATACATATGACTGCTCTGGATCACAGCTAAACACCTGACTGAGCTCAGGCTGAGGTCGGGAATCAAACCTGTGACCTTCCTGTGGGACAAGGACTCTGCCTCTGTCAAATAACTGAGTCTGCTGGATGTCAGAGTGCCTGTCCAAGCTGCACACAAACAAACACACAGTAGTAACAATACACTTGGCTCCTTAGCAGAGTGTAGTATTGATCTGGCTTTTGTTGAGGCCTGGAGGCAAGCCTCACTGTCCTCCCCCTCCTCCTGCATCTCATCCCAAGTGGGCCACCTCTGACCCGCACAATTCAGCCGCTGAATAGGGACGGTGAGGGCCACAAAGCCCGGCAAACAGCGCAGTGTGTAATGATAAAGTGCTTAGCTGGGGAGAGGAGAAGAAGAGGCCGCCTCACACAATGAGAGCACAGCGCACAATTAAATGCTGACTCGCACCTCATCTCGTCTCGTCTCAGCAAATCAGAACAGGACAAAAGCATTTGCAGAGGAAGAGAAAGCAGGAAAACAAGCCATGTTTTAGGAACTTTTTTTCCCAAACTGTGCAGGGATCAAGCACACGAGTTCAAACGAAAAATAGTCCCCTCGAAATAGAACAAAGCATTAAATATGAAGCGACTTTCAATTTTGTTCCCGCTACATAACGCTGACCAAAAAAGAAAAAATCTCTGTCCATGAAGCATCATTACAGTGATCCATCTTAAAAGTCCTGTCTAATGAGTTTCCTGTGACTCGTGTATCGACTTATTAAGAAAGAGATGGTATAAATGAGAGCAGCACTGATATGCATATTTCCTGACCTTATTTCAGTCCTTGTTTGGCCTGGTTTGGTGGCTAAGTAGCACGTGCAAACACCACCAATGGCTACAAGACAAAGCACATCATGGCAACAATTAGTCTAAAGAGCTATTAGTTTCCTGACCAAATTAGGCTGTGCAGAAAAACTACATACCAGCGTTAGATCGACAAATACTGCAGAGGAAAAAAGCATGTCACCTTTCAGATTAAGAGTAGATGCATTTTCTGAGCTGGGATATTATAACTGTTATTGTTGGTATTATATACATCAAGACGGAAATCAGTATTATTCTTTTATTTTCTTGGTTTTGTCATCACATTTAACGTGTCATTTTTAGCACTTTGTCTATATGTGTAAACAAACAGTAACAGAAGATAAAGAGATAAAGATCTCATAATTATGAGATTATGTGCTAAGCTGCTCAAGTCACAAATGTGAAATACAGATCTCCTAATTACTTAATTATTTCTCATAAGTAAGTCTAAGTAAGAGTAAGTATCCTTAAGTGCAGTGCTTACAGAGTAGATGCACTTAGTTACTGACTGCCTTTTGAAACGGGATAATCTAATTGTAACTGAAAAAGAAGAAAAAATGACGACTGAATCTCTGCTCAGACAAACATTGTTAGGTCCCTGAATTGTGCTAATCCTTTATCACTCACTTCATCCCACTGATTGATCCTCCTGACAGTAGAAAGCTCAGGGACTACAGTCATTTTTCGTGCAATTTGAGAGAGGGAGGGGAAGCCCTTGATTAGGAAACGAGAGCTCGGCTGAGGGGATTGTTGAAAGAGGGGAGGCCTCCTACCTCCGACAGCCCGGCTGAGCCTGAGCGGGGGCAGGAGGCCGCCTGCTGAGGTTTCATGTCGGTCCTCGTCGTCACTTAGGCTCATGTTACCGCCTGAGCTGGGTGTGTTTTCTGGACGAGGCCCACCAGACGGGGTGTCAGCTGTGATCGAGTTTCCCCGTCAGTAAGAAATGTGTCATTACACCCACATTTACACCCGATTTACATAGATTATCCTTCAGCCTGCCACTGCTTCCTGCTGCCCTCTGATGCTCCCGGAGCTGTAGGTGGAAACAGATTGATTTCTGAATGAGAAAGTCTAAGTGTTTCTACAGTTATGACTAGATTTAACTTGAAAGGTATTGGGCCTCTATAGATGGCAGTAGACTGACCCACTCAGCCAACAATATTCCAGACGCCCTCAGACTCAGTGGCAAAAGTTGACAAGATGTTTTCTTGTTATTAATTCTTTGAAATAGAAAAATTCTGCGTCGTTCTTCTTGGTTTTTTAAGTGCCAGCCATGGAGGAGAGGACTCTCTTATTATATCAACAGTTTCCAGGTTGTTGATGGTGTCATCTGAACGGTTGGCAATTCCTTCGTGGAAACACATCAATCACTGTCTGTTTGCTCTCTGTTCTCTCTGTACACCGCCTCAACCAGCCATGTCGTCAGTGCAGGCGCTTGTTGCTCCACTTGTAGGCCTTTTTCACTGCGGAAACATAACGAAACCTAAACCTAACATGTAGCTAATGTCACAGGTTCTGCTTTTGTTTCCACTGTTCTGGACGAGTTCCTTCAACTAAATTTGAGCTCTGCTCAGGAGGTGATACTAAATCCATGTTCCAGGTACTTTCATGGGTTGCCAGCAACATCACATTACAGCTTGGGCTATTACAGGAAACACACCAACAGTAACCACCATTTTACTGCTGCTGTATGGAGCAAGAAAACCATTATGTGTTGGACAAACCAACATGTCCAGATCTTCATTAGTGTCTGTGGAGAGGAGGTCATTCACAGGGAGCAGCGGTTAGAAACTAAAAGATGGATCAGAAGATTTCACAGCCAAACAGAGCAGGAAAAGCGAAACAAGATTATTGAAAAATAAAGGAACTAGTGGAGCAAACCGAAATACTGTGAAGTAGTTTGATGTGTTGGATGCCGTTTTGGGTCACCAGCAGGACCCAGTAGTGTCCTGGATTCTCCATCAGTGTATAAATGTCAAATGTAAAAAAAAATCAAAAACAATATCAGCACATTATTTTTCTGCATCACAACTGCTTCATTCGTTTACCAAACGGCACATAAAAGTTAGATAGTTGCTTCTGCTGTTGTCTTGTTAATGACTTCTATCTGAAGCATCCTGGTTTATAAAATATAGATGAAACACGAGAATAACCGATACCAAAAACTCAAAAGGTTCCTAAAAGTTCCGGTTATGTCAAGCCCCAAGTAATTTCTGCTGTAGAAAAGGGCTTTTAAGTGCCAAACTGCAGAAGATACTCATCACAATAATTTAATTTTATGTATAATCACCAGAAAATAAGAACCGTTGTGTTTTCATTACATTTAGAATAAGCCGTTTATATCTACAGAGGGAGCGGGTCCCCTTCCACGGAGGCCGCCATGTTGCACCGCCATGTTTCTACAGTAGCCCAGAACGGACAAACCAAACACTGTTTGATAGGGCCTTTCGCGTTTTATGCGAGTTTCGCGGCCACCGTAGTTTCTCCTACACGCTTGGAAGGGGAGGGCGAGGCGAGCGGTGTTCAAATGGTTGCAAACTGCAATTTCACCGCTAGATGTTACTAAATCCTCCACACTGGACATTTAAACTCCCTTATAGAGAGCATGATGATTTGATCAGGATCACTTATGCAGTTCATCACTTCAGTCACTTTTTAACGGAGGAAAAACCAAAACAAATGTAATCAAGAGAATGATACCTGGCATGAAAACAAACTTTATGAAATACGATTAAAGCTGCAAGTTATTCTTTACGTTAGATTTTTAGGATATGACGATCTGTGACAGGAAATCCAGATGATAACATTTACCCAGAATGCTCTCTGTGTGATAAAGAGCTCGTTTTGGGGGAAGTGCGACGATGGGAATATTGTGAGGAAGGTGGAGCTCCCTTTGTAAAAGTACAAAGACTGGGTTCGTCAGTCAGGCGGAGAGGCCTGACGCCTTCAAGTGGATGCAACACCGTGACCCTATGTGGGTTCAGCGTTTTCAGACCCACTGAAGGCAGTTGGGGGGGTTGCCACGGCAACAGAGGGCGGCTGAGAGTGGAAAGAGTTTCAATACAGAAAAATAAACCAGGAGAAAAGACTGAAGGGTTCAGAGTGGGAAGTTAGACAAGAGATTTGGAGGCATATATAGATAACTTCAGTGGGTGGAGCCAAAACATCATCGAACCACACGACCAACTAAGCTACCAAAAGCTACCCAAGAGTATGTTCGTCCATCCATCCATCCATTCTCTCTGAATCACATCCCTCCTCCTTTACACATAATTTCTGTGTGGTATATTTGCTGTGGTTATGACCTTTGCACTTATAACTTATTAACTTATTCCACAACTGATCTCATATAAAGTCGCTGGATCTACATGTCATGTTTCATTTCATTTATATAGCACGGCAAAAAGTGTCAAGCTTTCACATTTGTGTTTCACAATCCTGGCACAGGATTATACATTTGCTCTGCGCGTTTATTTCAAATTGTCCTCTTTGATGTTTTTAATTTCTGCATCTTCATCGGGACATCCCCATCTGTCCAGATCCCTTAGAACGTAATGCATTAAAGTGCTATTCCAAAGTGTTAGAACTGATTTCCAACTCCAAGAAAAGGTCTTTTATTGAGGCTCCAATCAGTTTCATAGGCTTTCTGAGTGTTGAGCATGAGGCCGGCTAATGGGGAACCACTTACTTCAGGGAGTTTATGAGGGAAAATATTCTTCAATGCGGCTCAATGTTGAATTAAGAAAAGAGCTAAGTCCTATTTAGAGTGTTTTAACAGTTGCTATGGGCCACTGGCGATGCAGACGTGGGTTTGGTGTTTAGGGGGAAAGTTTGCAGCTTATTGAAACACAACACTTCTCGCTCTCTCTCAGACCGGAGCTTTTAAAATCCATGAATGTGACAACCTGGTGCTTCATAAAGATTTATAATCGCCAGACAAACACCAGACTGTGTGTTTATCCTCATGTGCGAGCTTTGATTTCCACTGTAGCCGAGCTAATTAGCTGTTATTGCTAATCTCCAGCTGCTTTCTGCAATACTTACAAGGCAATTAGTGTGCCTCTTCTCATTTCACTGTAACTTTGTAAAGAGCGCTGTAGCTCTCAGACGGCAGCTGTGTGCTGTTTCAGAGGGCGGAGGTTCAGGCCTGTCACTACCTCAGACTGTGTCAACTTGAAATGTTTGGCCTTCAGAAATATAGAAAACATTTAGTTTGAGCGTAACATGGAATAATTACATTTTTGGTTGGTAGCAACACAGGCTGTGGCAAAGATTTTAAACATACTGAGGTCATGAGTCCATGTCCCCAAACATAGCCCTGCCTCCCTCAAAAAAAAAAAACGGACACAAAAAGAAAAGCTTTAAAATTGTTTAAGTATTTGGATCTTTCACACTTTATTCAGTGTCAAATTATATTTTCTGTAGATTTTATTTCCTAACATGAAGGTCTAATTCCAGTTTTTAGTCCTCTTGAAAGGATTCAAATTTTGGGAAGGAAATTCTGAATTTTGTTTGCCTAAAGGTAGTACAATTCAAATACATATTTAGTCCTAAAATACTGGAATCAGGCTGTATCACCCCCACAGGTCCTAAAGTCACCAAATTCCAAGAAAAAACAAATACAGAGGACATGACCTAAGTGTCCTCAGTGGTAGCTATAGTCCTGGGGGCAACAACATAAATGACTTTTGGGACTTAAAAACAAACATGAGAGCCTTAAATCTAAATCAGATCACATTATGATGGACAGCTGAGGCAGGGGGGCTGAATGGACGTGGGAGTCACACATTGTTAGTATGAACTCAACCCCCTCATCCTCTACACCACACTGCAAGAAATATCCACCTCAACAGGTGATTTAATCCTGTTTTGACTCTTTTTCTGAGCAAATGTCCTGATGAGTTTGAGTTTCAAGGACTTTCTCTTTGTGTAACAGTATTCACTCATGATTTCACCATCTCTCCGCTGAATCACGCTCTGCCATTATTGCACCTCTTTTAAGTGTTAATGTTTCCGTGGAAGTGAGACTGAACAAGAGGCGGAGTGGAGTGAGACATAACATGACACGAGCTGAAGCGAGGAAACGTGAAGGTTTTTTTTCTTGGTTTACTTTATGTGGTTGGTATTTGTCTTGGAGGGCCAGACGCCGGGGGATTTCCATCAGTTGGCAGAGAGAGAAGGAAGGGAAAACGCCTGTATCTGAAATGCCACTCCTTCAATTCCTAAAAACTGTTACTTTCCTAGTATTTTTACTTGTCTTTTAACACCAGCGGTGGCCCCCAGACTGCGGTTGTACTGGTCAGAACCATAACGAGCTGCTAAAACCCCAAAATAATTTAATTTGTCTCGGCTCCAGTGGAGAGTTGTTTGCTTAAACGCTGTTTCAGAGGCTTTGGGAAAAGGACCGAGTCCCTACAAATCGTGGGTATAAAATTTGTCAGGATATAAAATTTTGGCAGAAAATGGCAGCTTCTGTGTGGTTTAGGGGACACAAAGCGCTCAGAAACTCCTCTTGGAGCAGAGTGATTTAAAGCTCAGTGGTTTTTGCTGTGTTTAGTGTCGTGGCCGGCTGGATGCACAGATCAGATCAGTAGCACATGAATAGAGCGACCCTCGCTGTTGCCTGGGCGTCCGTTTCGTCTCAGACCAGATCACAGATCAGAGACAAGAGGTGATGAGCTGTTTGTCGGTGAAACTACAGGAAATCCTCTGGGACATGGAACAAACAACCATAATATATATCTGTGGATTAATTAGGTTGTTGATCAGTACCAACAAATTAACGATTACCTGACCAGCTGCTGAGATTTCTGTCTTTCAAAACTCACTTTACGGCTCATCTCAGTAAGCACTGATTTAATGATCTTCGCAGGTCAAAAGATGCACCAGGCAAAATCTTGTTAAAAAGTCAGTTTTTTAGACATCTAAGTTACTTGTAGTTGCTGTTGTGACACAGTTTAAGGTTGCTTATAGTGTCTCCTAAAAGAGATCAGTGTCTTGGATTAAAGGAATTAAATAATAAAACATATATATAAAGAAAAACATATTGCCATTTAAATCCTATTGAAACAACGGTTATATGTAATCTAGACATCTACAAAACTTTCACTTTAAACCAAATTCAGCCCAGTTTTAACCTACACATCTAAATGACCTGCAAATAACCAAATGACACATTTTTCCAGCATTTAGTGACGGCATCCAGTAATTTCTTCCTCTGTTTCTGTCTCTTTTGTCAACACTTATCGATGCTGTTGCAATTTCAAATGATCAGGCGTCGTATTCACTAAAGATGCTAATGCTAAAAGTAGCTCCTAACTGGTTGAGTCATGAATAAATCCTAAAAAACAGGATCGTGTCAGTCTTAACTTTAAGACTCCTACGTTTTTTGTGCTAAAAGTAATTCACAAAGCATTTTATCGCTGAAAAGAACTAAATCTGAAGCCCAGAGGACTCCTGAGTCATTGAGACTTCACAGTGCTGCAAGTAATGTGCCTCGTAGTGTCAGCGTTTTAAAGACAAATAGCAATAATAGAGTTTTAAAAGCATATTTTGAAGGCGGTTGCTAAGGATCCAAAGTGGCCTCACTAACGAATCTAAACAATCCGGCAGCACTGGAGATGCTGGTTTGCACAGCTGTCTTTGTAATAAGGTTATACATGACTTGATGCCTGTTGTAACTTTGGGTCTAAAACAATTTCAAGCAACCTGCAAAAACATTTCCAGCTGCTGCAAATTTCCTTTGATACCAACTCTATTTTATATTTTATATTCTTTCTTTCATTCTATTATAAGTATATTTTCATACATCTGTGGTGTTGGTATGTTTTATATTATTCTGCTATAAACTAAGATCTTCCGGTTTATTTTAGTGGTTTACTTAACACACTCTGATCCCCCCCCATCTATGAGCGCATTGCAGTATGGCCTCCACAGTGACACGTACACTGATCCCTGTGTTTGCCTAATAGGTCACAAGTTAACTAAACACACACACACAGTTTTTCCACGTGCAGTGTTTTCATTCTGACTCGTGCAGATGTGTCTGGGCTCGTAACATCGGTCGTACCAATCCAAAGTTGGAAAAACGTGTAGCAGCAGTTCTGGAGCTGGATCTTATTTAAGAGTTCTCACCTTCCTCCATCTGTCGAGGAAGACTGTGTGATACGATTGAAAGCTTCAGAAATGCTTCTGTTTCCAAGGTCAGAAATGAACTTTCAGTGTCCAACGACCAGAACAGCCGCCATGTTTAAATGACGATGACTTTTGAGGAGAGAACTGTCAGTCGTCAGTCGTCTGACCCATTTGAAGCTCTGATTCATGCAATTTACGAGACAGAAATAAATAGATTTCATATAATGGCACCAAAATCTGGCACGTTCAGTATTTCATCATTTGAAAAGTTTTACTTCAAATGCAGCTGTTTCTGTTGATGCATTTAATATCTTTCATGGGGGGAAAAAAAACGTCTATCACGTTCATTTTCCAAGAGCACAAATGATTCTACAATTTGATGACTCATGCCTAAAACAGTGACTCATAATGTGCTTTAATTTATTTTAATAAGTGAGTGACTCAGAAGACAACGTGAACATTTTGTTGTAGAATTAAACTTTTTGTTAAATTGTGACACTGTGGCTGATCCTCATGTTTAAGTCTGCAGCCTGTGGAGGCTGGACTATGTAAGGGCCTCTGTTCTGTTCAGTCTTTATGCTGAACCCAGACAGACCGGGGACCTGCCCCTAAACCTCCGAGGTGACCTCTCAGGGGGCGGAGAGAACTAATTTGCAGTCTGATAGACCAGGAAAGGAGGGATACCAAATAGGAATATGAAAAGGTGGGGGGGGTTTTGGCATAATCCTCTAAAACATCCATATATCGCTCCCAACTGCTCACTCCCCACAGCTGTAAATCTCCAGGAATGTAGCCTGTTGTTTTTGGAATCAGTACAAGCAAACCTTAATGGCTTTGAGAGATTGATGTCTCCAGACATTGCCTGAAGCTTGTGGTTGCATATTTCAGCATTGGGACAGCTTCCGTCAACCAGCCATACTTAGGAAAACGCAGAGAGACCTCACTTTGATGAGTGGTGAGAACCAAAACACCAATTTGCTTTACACGAGGGCCTACATGTTTACTGAAACAAAATGGAACAAAAGAAGGCATTAGCAAAGGATGCCCACTTTCTCTGCCCTGATTTCTAGTTTGTGAGGAACTTTATTTTCCTGTTTTTATCTTGACCTATCTATCTATACTTTGTCTTCTGTCAGTCCCATTAAAAGGCAAGCACTACATGAATTAACTAGACATGAGATGCCCATGATCTTTCAGAATGTCTTTAGGTTTCTTTGTGGGCTAGAATTGTGGATTAACGTGAAAAACAAGGCACAAAGTTTGGGCTTTTACTCCCCTGACTAAAAATGTACTTATTTCTTAGCACTTCTGAGGCGATTTGGATTAAAAAGATGAAAAATTTCAACAATCTGGCATGTCACTGAGCTTTTCAAGGTATGCAATGTGAGTATATTTCCAGCTTTACTTATGTTGGATGCTTCTACAGTACACATGGTTCGTCTGGAATATCTAGGCCATGTTTTTACAGATTTCCTTAACGACTCGTCTCAAGCCTGAAAACAACTAACAAGTATGGAGCAACTGAGGGCAGAAAGACTTTTGTAGTTTTTTAAAGCTGATTTCTATCCAGAAATCTACCACCCGTTTATAAATAGACTGAATAAGAAAAAACATTTCTGTTTTCACTTAGTACATCTAATCTCGCGGTCCCTTAGACCAGCCTTTCCCCTGAGTGAAACTTCAGATAAAACAGGACGAGGGCATCTTGGAAAGTCATCAAGCTAAATGTTTACAAAGAGCCACAGAAATGTGTGTGTGTGTGTGTGTGTGCAGAAATCCCATTAGCCCAGATGATTGTGTATGCAGTAGGCTCACATATTGGAAATGTGGAAAGTCACTGTGATTACTGGAAAACTGTACTGCTCTGAGGGGCCATGCACAGGGGCCACATGCTGCAAAAAACACATCTGATTTCAGGCTTAAATTCTCACTTTTCAGAAAGCAAGTGAAGGAATCTGAGCTCATTTCACTCATTTCCAAAGCTCATCAGCCCTTCCTTGATAAAGTGACATCTTGATTCAAACTGGGGGAATTATGTCGTTTGGTTTATTAAAAATCACATTAACTGATGCTACATGCAGTTGTTGGCAAATCATCTCAAACCCTGGTATGTTCTTTGACTTGTTTTACAAAGTGGAGTCTGCTGAGTCCCCGCTAATTATTAACCGATGAGTGTAGTTGTGTTGTGTAGATGTTATCGACATCTGTAATGCAGCTGGCGTAGTCTGTCTCTGAGTGATGTCTTTATGTACTGAAAGCACATCTACGTACACTTAATATAGTGTAGTATAGTCTGAGTGTAGTGTGGTCTCTTGTTAATGATGTCATAACACAGAGTGCACAGTAGTGATGCTGCAATGCAGTGAGTTTGTTGCGATATCTTTATTAATTATGTCAAAATGCAGTTTCTTTTATTACATTATGAGAACATTATCAAAGAGACTGAGTCATAATTTTAGCTTTAAAATAATGTCATAATAAAGCATAATCTTGCCAATGTCTATTAGTCTTATTCAATAATTATTTATAAAGAAAGATTTATGTGGTTAATATCACAGCGATAATGAGTCATCTTTTTGTTGTCCTGCATATGAATACAATTAATAATCTAAACATTAGTGCTCAGTGTCAACTCCTCTGTTTTCAGCAGCACACTGCAGCATAGCTGTCCCAGCTGACCGTAAAATAGTGGTAGTTTCTGTGTGAAAAGTATTTTGTGTGTTCGTAAGCCTGTGCTAATGTCAGGGGGCTATTTTTCTGCTCCTGCCTCTCTGAGGCCTCCCCGGGCAGGGCCTCATTTAGACAACACAGAGGCAGGAAAAGAGAAAAGAACCGCCGCCCCCTCTTCTTCTTCTTCTTCTTCCACTTCTCAGGAAGATTAGTGGCCGTCCTTTTGGAGTAGGAGGTGGATGCGGAGCCTTTTTCTGTCGCATTTTTCTCTGCCAGCGGGCCTGACCCCCTGAGTCTCTCTGTGCAGCTCGCTAGCTTGCGGTGGTGGGTGCCTGAGCATCCAGCCACCATCAATTACTCACTGTCTGCCGGCCCCCTCTTTACCGGCCAGATAAAGAAATCTGTCCTTATCACTAACCCACCTCTTTTAAAATACTATTTACACAGCCAGGCCCCTGTCTCCATTCATCTAACTGAGGGGCTTTTGTCCCGAGCTCAGGATTCATCACAATCAAACTAATTCCATTGTTTCCAACGGGCAGCCTGGTCACCAAGTCCTCAGCTCCTCCAGTTTGACTCACAGGCTGGATGAGACCTGAGGCAGATGTTATTTGCTTTAATCCAAAGCACCTTACAGAATGCTTGTTACTGTCTCGGAAGACCAGTGGAAGTCATTTCCTAAACCCTAGAAAACCTCACTGCACACTGCAGGAAATACACAGGACCACTTTAGTAAGCCAGTACTAGTCTAAACATGGGGAGCATGTCATGCTGTTACTAATCAGCAGCTTGTCTGTGTATTAAGGGTGATGATTAATCCTAGAGCTTGACATTTAGGTGTTGTTTGCTGGGGAGTTTACAGATCAGCAGTGCAGCTGCAATTCTGGTGTTTTTCTTGCATTTTTTTGAAGTTTACCTGGTAAAGAAATGTTGATCTACCTAACAAAAACGTGATGATTCGAAATCTTCCTTCTCCACACTCCCAGGGTATAATTATGGTGGAAAAATGCTGAATCCCCTATATATATATATATATATATATATATATAAATGTCATATAAATGTGACTAAATGTCAGAATCAGCCACAATCAGACACAATCTCAATGGTAGCTACGGCCCTGATGGCGATGTACTGTATGTTCTCATTAGGGCCGGTCAATATGGTTGAACTACTCAACATATATATCACGATATGGCAAATGTATCTATGAAATAATCATAGTACCTGATGTGTAACATCAGACTTAATTAATGGATGGATAGATTAATAACAGATTGCTCTGATCATTAGTTTGAACAACAGAAATTTGGAGAACGATAATATAAGTTCATATCACTTAAGTTTCTGCTGAAAATTACAGTATCGCTCCAATCCTAGTGCTCACGATTATTTTCATTATCTATTAATTTGTTGCTTAGAGATTATTCGACTGATTGAAAAAATAGTTCAAAAATATCCATCACACGTTGTGGGAGCCCAAGTTGACGTCTTCAAATGTCTTGTTTTGTCTGAACAACAGTAAAAAACGCAAAGATATTCAATTAAAAATGATATAAAGCAGATAAAAGCAGAAATCCTCACACCTAAGAAGCTGGAATCAGTGAATATTTGGCGTTTTTGGTTGATTAAAATAATGAAAATCGACTAAAAGATCAATCGACTGATTGTTTGAGTTCTACACCTAGTGCAGCATTTCCAAGCTACTTCAAAACAAGTATAAGCCTCCTTTTCTTCTTTCCTGAAAGATGTTTTCAGATGTGTGTCTGTTTAGCCCGTTTAGGTCTGCCTCCCCCTCCGTCCCCCCACCCAGTGGGCGACCTAGGAGGTGCTATGTATTTAGGGTCCCAGCCAGACTCAGCAGACAGACCTGGGAGGCTGCAGCGGGAGATTGAGGGAAGGAGTCGGGGGCTTCGGGACGGTGAGCGCGGAACATCAATCTCCCTCTCGAATGACAAACTCACTCTTAGCAAGATGTATGTCATGAGCCACCAAAGACAGTTACTCAAATCATTAGCGGCACCCAGTAGTTTCCTCTGGCCTAGTTTACCGACACGGAGAGGAGAGAAAAACACACAACGAGCTCCAGCTCAGAACATCGAAAACAAAGCTTCCTCTCCAATATTCACTAAAAGAAATCTGCGTCAGTGAAGGATTTAAAGCTCACATGTTTTTCAGTTTTCTTTATTTTGTGTTCAAATTACCTCTGGCGCAGGATAAGAATAAACTTCATAGTATTTTGAGAAGATAATCTCAACACAAGCCCTATTTAGTAGCTGTTCTGGGGATTATAGATGTTCAGAGTCATTTGTTTCTGCGCACTTTGGCTTTAAAGTTGAGCTTGAAAGTTTCTTCTTATTCTTCACATTGGAAAGAGAACTTGAGAAAACTGCTCTTAAAGATAATTTGATATGGCCGAAAGCTCGGGAGCCAATCAGGATCAAGTTTAGTTGTGATGTGTTTCCTGGATTTAATCTGAAGCTGCCTGAATAAAAGGATGGATTTTTGAAAAGGCAATAACTCTAAATTTAAACAATCCAACGGAAATCAGATTTCAACCAAGCCTTAAAGAAATGTCTCTGGACTTATATGTATATAAACAGAGGGAAATGTTTTCCCTAATACAGGGTGACTTTAATTCTCAAAGACCCGAGTCTAGAAACGGACACATACATCAATAACGGCTGGTGGATTTTTTGTCATTTTGCTGCATTTCTCACCAATATTTTCACTCTAAATACCTTTGGTTATTACGAATAGGTTTGAAATCATAAAGGTCCCTGAGATGGCGTAAATCTGTGCGCTGAGGCCCAGCCTGTATAAGCAGACAGATGCGTGCTGTCAGAGGAAATACAAGCACTCATTTAAATCTATTAACTGGGCAGCAGAGTCCCGGGCTCGGCCGGGGGAGGAGAAGGGAGTTCAGCCCAAAACACTGGCGCTGCCAGGGCCGATTCTTGGTAAATGACACCAAACAAGGGTCCAGAAGTCACCATGCCAGAGTTTCATTTTATTTTAGAGCCTGTTTCCTTTACGCTCCAAAAAAATACATTTCACGTAGGAGGGGGTCGGAGCACGTCCCAGGTTGGACGGAGCAGGAAGACAAGGGGAGGAGGTTTGACCATCAAAAAGGAGCAGATAGGAGCGTCTGGAGCACCTGGGTCCATTCTAATTGACTCGGAGCGTGGCGTATCCACTTTTTAAACAAAGTGACTCTCACTTGAGCTTCATTATATGCGCACCCCATTTCCATAGGCCTCTGGGAACGGGACCTGGGCTGCTCACATAAAATAAATGACCGCTCCATGATAAATGGTTCTATTAGCAATCCAGATTGTTAAACTGTGATATAACAGATCGGATAGGGGTGCAGGGGCCCATTCATTTTCCTCCCTTCTGCACACATACACCGCTGTAAATAGCTTGTTTTTATGTGTAAATAACATATTAAAACTCGGCATTAGCCATGTCCTTTGATAGAGAGGAAATTGTTCTAAATAAATAACGCGGGACGGGAATATAAAACAGGGCGAGCTGTTATACAGCCGGCGTCGAGGCTCAGAGGTGGGCATGACTTAGGTGACAGGAATTCTGCAGCCAACAGTAAACAATACACTGACAATAAAAGGAGCCCGAACAGCAGCAGTATATTAGAATTGTCTACTTTTCCCTCGGCCGACTTGTTTGGGAATAAGCTCTCAGGTTCAAGGACCTTGTCTCATCTGCCTCCCTCTCGTGCTGCATATTCACTTATCAGGAGCTGGCAACAGGAATAATAATGCATATTACGGCGATAAGTAATTGCTCTGTCTCAACACAGTGGCAGACGGTTGTGGTTTTTAGCACTGAGGCTTGAGCCTCTTCGCTGATATCTGATTGGTCGAGACGGGAGCGGGCGGCAGCAGTGAATCGGAGCTTCTTGTTTATTTAAGATTAAAATGTGGGGCTCTTACACAAAGCTGATAGGGAAGAAGAGTTATGGAGGGACTTTGTATTTTAGGTGAGAGAAGATTAAACACTCAGCAGCTGATACTGAAAATGGCCATTTATAAATATACAACAGGTTGGTTGAGTTGGTTCAAGTGAGGTTAGGTTTAGGGTCAAAGCAACAAGAGTCATGTAAAATGGGTCTTAGTCTTATCCTGCAGTGTTTTTGTGTGTGTGTTTTTAATAAAGATGAAAAAACTTCCCTTTCAGACAACAAAACGGGTCTTTATAATCATAACAGGCAGACATGAACAAAGCCGAAATCTTTAGAGAAAAAAAGTCAGAATATTACAAGAAAATTACAACTTTATTCTCGAAATGTTAGAACCTTTTTCTCATAATACGACTTTTTTCTCAAAATTTCAACTTTTTATTTTCAAAATCACTGATTTTTCTACATGTAACATCAGTCATCCATCCCTAAATTTAGTGAGAGTGAGTGAAAATGAGCATCAATGTCTGACTGAAGATCAGTTTCATGGCAGGTGGAGAGTGTTTTGGGGACGTAACCTGTGTTGTTGTGTTAACTGACTGATTTCTCTGCACAAAAATACTCTGTAAATTCTTCCATAAATGTTCCAGCCGCAGCAAGCTGGACTACTTTACATTTTCCTGTTTGACACTCACACTCACACTTATTCTGAGCAGCTTCTAATTTGTGGGTAAATCTGGTTTCAGTGTCTTGCTCAAGGGCACTAAGGCCGTGTTCAGACTGGCATTAGCACTGCATGAAAAACCGCAAACCCCCTCATTTATTTCAGAGAGACCACAGTGTTGGCCCAGTGGGGGTGCAAACACAGAAAGCTGTGGGAAAAAACCTGAACCTGGTGTAAAACCCTACTGGATCTCCTGATACTATAAACCACTGTGCAGTGTTTTGCCGTCTGATCAGCCTTTAAGCCTTCAGACTCACGGATCTGTTACTCAAACTGGACTTCCTGGACGGTTTTTCATTGTCTGGTACCTGAAGCAACACGCTCTCAACACCAACGCAGCCTCAGTGCTGTTTTCAGTCCCTGTAAGCTGCAGCAGAGTTTTCCCTCACATATGATCAAATCTGATGATTTGATCATATGTGATCTGATGTCTGAATAGTAACTAAACACATTTCTAGTTGACTTATAAAGGATTCCTGTTTTAATGCTCAAATCAGGGTCTATCTGCATTACCCTGACAGTAAGTATGTCTCTTAGTAATATCAGACAGGAGTCAATTTAACCAACTGACTGCTTAGTTTCATTATCCATTAATCTGCAGAGTGTTTTCTCGATTAATTGTTTGGTCTATAAAACATCAGAAAACAGTGAAAACTGTCCATCACACCATCCTACAGCACAAGGCGACGTCATCACATATTTTGTTTTGTGCGACCAACTGTCCAAAACCCCAAAATATTCAGTTTGCTATAATGTAAGACCAAGTATGATGTATGATCACATCTGAAGCTAATCAAGCAGTTAATCAATTATCACAGTACTAATCGTTGCAGCTCTAGCTAGCATGAAAGACAGCACCAAAGCTAGCATAATCAACGGTCGTGATTATAAAACTTTCCCCTCCTATTGCTCCTGCTGTTAATCATGGAAATTATCGTTGCTGTTGCTACACAACGTCCTGGTCACTCTGGATAATCCACAGAACACGTTGGGAATAGAAATTGGATCTACTTTCTTCTGAAAAAATGTCCCTGTGAACACAAAGGGACTAAAACTGTTTTAAAACAGCTTTCATTCAGGCCATGTATTTCCTTCTTCATAGGTTATTCCACCATTGCATCAACATTACTTTAAATGTTTCTACAAATGATTACACAAGTGTTACAGTGAGTGCAGGTCTGTGTTCAGCCAGTGCCTTGCTCAAAGACATTTGGTAGTTGATGGAAACACTGGAAAGGTCCCTCTGACCACTGAGGCACCCTGGGACTGTCTTACGATCCTAGGAGGGAAAGACTTGGCTTCAGCTTTGTTCAAATATTGAAGAAGACCACGTCCAAGAAATAGAGCGCCGTACACGCCAGCTCCACATGTAAAACTGTCCTACATTGATATTCTCTTATGAACAATTAATGTTCGATTTCTTCATCATGGCAGGCCACCAAGTTCTTCATTAAAGAGAAGAAATGTCACTAAATCACTGGCTGTATTTCCATTTCAAAAGTGGCCCGTCACTATGCATCCATGTCAGTCTCTCAAACACGGTGTCGTCCTTGCACCGCTCCACCAGCCTTTTTCTTTTTCAGTAATTCATCCCGGTTATACTCTGGAGGTAAGAACAAGGTCTTTTAACCTCATTATACCGAGCTTTCATCACACGTTCACTGACATCTTTAAAACATGCATCCTCTCTGTCTCTCTTTCTGCCTCTCATGTCGTCCTTACCTCTAATTCACGGGACATTTGCCATAAAAATACCTCAGCAGGTTTCTCGTGTAGTTTAAATGTGGGTTGCTGCTTTGACATGCCAAACTACAACTGCTTTCTCATGATTACATTTTTTTGGCGTTGCTCTTTCAGATTTTTTAATGCTTGGGGGGAATATTCCTCATGGATTTGTTTATCTGGTGCTGTGCCATAAAGGAGAAACTAAAGTATGTATACAAAACGCCTGTAATATCAAGCTTTCCGGGAAAAATCGGCAACAACAAGATTGTACTCACAAAGTTAATAGCTGAGATTTGTAGACACGACAGCGTCGCTAAAAAAAGGCAGACGATCTGAGAAAACAAAGGCGAACTATAAAATGATTTCCCAAAATGTCAGTTGGAAATATCCATTACTGTTTACAGACACACTTCCTGCTTAAACTTTGACTTTGACTTTATTTTATTGGTCTGTAACTTCCTAAAAATGTTCACAACATTTCCTAGAAAGAACTCTGTTGGTACTAATTATATGGGAAGTAGAGACAGTCTTCAACTAGTACTGCCTGCATTGACACTGAATGTTTGCATTGGACGTAAGTTTTGTGCTGCAGATTCGTCTAATATGAACATAATTCCTTGGGATACTGTGCTGCGTTACCGATGTTGCCGTGTTCCCAGCATTTACTTTGATATGTACAATGTTATCGTATCCAATTAAAAACTACTGACAAAGACCCAAGTTGTAATAAACCAGAATTATCCTTTAAAGCCAAGTTGTTTTTGGTGAGATGCCTATTTTTGGGCTCCATTTCCAGCTTTGTTCCTTCTTTATCAATAAATGAGTGTTTCTTTATAATGGCAGGCCACCAAGTCCTTCATTAATGAGTAAAAATGTCACTAAATCACACGTTTAATTTCCATTTCAAAGGCGCCACATCAGTCCGCATCTTTGTCAATCTCTGAAGCTCCATGTCGTCCTCAGCTCTACCAGCCAGTTTTTTTGCCTTTATACTCTGGAGGTAAGAACAAGGTCTTTCAGCCTCATTATACCGGGCTTTCATCACACGTTCACTGACATCTTTAAAACATGTATTCTCTCTTTATGCCTGTGCCTCCCCTGCGATAGAGGATCCGTGCTACTCTTGATTTAGTTCAACAACACAAACACTCGTTCTCACCTGCCCCGATCCCCCTCTTCTCTTGTCATGTTATCTATTCATCAGTGTTTATGGGCTCAAATGGTGCCACACTCCTCGACTGTACACACCAGACCTTGATACAGGGGCAATCCGCATTAATGATGCTCTTTTAAGGCACGGGTCTATTTAGGATTCCTATCAGACGTCTACTGTAAGTCACCTTTGACTGCTGCTGGTACCTTATCAGGCCTGAGGAGAGCCACGAGCATCGGCTCCCAAGATGGCACTTTATCTTTGAAATGTATATTTCATCGGCCGTGTTCGCTCCCCCTTTGCCCCCTGGCTGAGCACCTCGTTCTGTCACACAGCATGCAGAGGCCTGACAGACAACCGGACACAAAATTCAAATCCAGCTGCTGCTTGGGAGAAGGTTTTAAAAAGCGAGTTACCTCGCGTCTCTGAGGGTGAGGGTTTCTTTGGGAGGTCGGAGAATCCGTTCCCGTCCATTTTGTCTTTCTTCTCGGTGGCTCTCGATGTGGAAGTCTCCATCGCCAACGTCTCTGAAAGTGAAAGAACACAAAAGGAGCTGTTAATGCCGAATGAGTCGAGCACACTCGGAGGGCCACACTGAGGAAAGGAAGTGTTAATTTGGGATGAGATGAGTACACTCAGGACTCACTCAAGATACACTCTGGGAGCACAGAGATTACTTAGATGTTCCTGCTCGAGAGCGTTCATGAAAAGGCTTGTCAGGAGCACTGAGTGTGATCTGAGTGAGATAAATACCAAAAGAGCTCAGTCAGTGCTGTCACTTTAGCACAAGCCATCAAAACAGTGCTGCTGTTGCATGAAAGCACACCTTTTATTGTCTTGAAGTGGTTAAGAGTGACAGTTTATTATTTGTGCATTGGAAATATTTATCACGTTAGGGCCTTTATTTGATTTATTTATAGTGGAAAAAAACACAGTAATTGACATCATTACTTTGACAGTTTTCTCCCAAATGGCCAAATGGTTTCCAGTTTGATGTTAAAGTTAGAGATAAACAAACAAACAAAAACAAAAAAAGCTTGAAGGTGAGAGTACATTCTTGACCTTGGAAATGTCGTTCAAAACCCAGAAAAGCTGCTGTGTCTGCAGTCCCAATCAAAAACATTGAACCCTTAACTGTTCATTCATACTAGATGGATAAGAACAGTAGCGTGATGCCTAAAATCTCATTGTAAATCCCTTTTTCGTGTCCACGTGGTGCCTGCCTTGGCACACACGGCCCTCTGCTACTTGTTTATCTTTGCTCAACCTACGAGATTATCCTCGAGCGCCGGGCAAACATGTCAAGAGATTTTTTCATGAAAGACAGCTCATCGTGCGGGGACTTTCTGTTTTCCCGCGAACCCCTGCGACTCACGACTCAATTTGCTTGCTGGCAGTGGGGACGTGGGGGTCGGCGCGGGGGGTTTGGGGGTTAAAGAGGACGGGGGATGAGGAGGCGGAGGTCTTAGCTCACATGTCATCAAAGTTTATTTGACTATTGACCTTTCCGCCAGCACTATTGAGACAGGCTTTGTGGCTTGAACAGTTAGAACAATACTACTTCATCTTCAAAGCTGGAGCAGAAATGAAGAAGACTTTGAGACTCTTTATTCAGGCTCCATAATGTTACTTACATTTCCCTTTAAAAACTAAACATTTAGGAACCTGTTGAGTTTTTTTATTAAGGCAGAAGCCTCAGATTGGATTGAGTGCAAGACCAGCTGAGGTAAATCTGGCGTTAACCACTGGGCACCGTTTTGGCTCCAATGCCACATGTTTAATCATAATAATGATAATAATAACCTTTATTTATACATCCCTTTTCAAAAACAAGTTTAGAGTCACGCTGAAATGATAGGTCGATTAATAAATTAGGCGATCAACATAAAGGTAATCGCCAACAATTTTGATAATCACTTAGTGTCGCTATAGTTTAAGACATTTCTGAAGCAAAAAATGCCAAACATTCTCTGGTTCTAGCTTCTTAAATGTGCGAATTTCCGTTTTTTTGTGTTTTATATCAGTGTGAATTCACTGATTGGTCTCTGTGCGACAAAATATACTCAACTCAAAGGTCCACTTACTAGTTTTTTGGAGATTTCAACCATATCTCACAGTCTTGTCTTGATCTGTAATAGTATTTTATGTTATTTTAATCTAACCTGAATCTTTATCTAATTTCTTTAGGTTTTGGACTATTGGTCCAAGTTTATATCGGCCGATTCACAGTGTTTCCTGGTTTATTAAACAGATTTTATATTCTTTTAGCATTAAATATGATTATTAAGTAATATATTTATTATAACACTCCTAAGAAGGCAAAATGATAAATTCTGCTTACACGTAATAATAATAAACGATAAAATAATATACAGTAAATAATAAAACACTCCAATTAGCTCATAAAACTTATGTTCTTTCATTTAAGTAACATTTTGAATGTAGGGTTTTTACTTCTAATGGAGTATTTTTTACATGTTCGGAGTATTTCTACTTTGATTTAAGTAAAGGATCTGAATATTGTGACCAACGTGGAAAATTGACGTCACATTTAGGTGCATGTCTGAAAGGGGTTTTAATTAAGAGGCTGCTCTTAATTCTTGCATCGTGTATAACATCTTCAGTGTCTTTCAGTGATATGGATTTGAGCTTTTCACAGGAGACCTCCACAGTTTAGATTCTTACATCTTCAGCTGATATTAGCTACCTTTCTCAAAGAAACTTTAACTGGAAATAGCTAGTAACAGACTCATTGGTAGTTTCAGGAACCAGACCTGTGACCCTCTGGTTACGGGACGGCCCCAGTAACAACACCATCTAACAATGCGACGATTGTAGGTCACACACTTCGATGAACCAGCACTTCATTGACTTTGTAAATGACCAAACCCAGTTTACTGCCTCTTTAACAAAGCTGAGCTTCTGACTGACAGTTCTGTCTGGTGACTTTATTGCTGCGGATGAATCAGTGTAACAGGTGTGAGAGGCCAGGAGTGAAGCCTCATGGGAAGTCCCTCACCCCACACATACACACACACACACACACACACACACACACAAAAGCTCCTTTAGTTGAGGTGATATATGAGGCACATAATGGCAGTCTTTCACGCTCGCAGTCCTCTGATCTGTTCTCGCAAATCATTATTAGTCAGGCTTAACATTTACTGTTCACACATTTAGCAGCTTGGTGATTGGTGTTGGCACTGCAGCCACAAAGAAGATTTAAACTACAGTATAACACACTGGTCATCTTTTGACATATGACTATGTTCATTTGTGAGTATTTTGTTTTTTTGAAGTTAGTGTAGTGATAGTTTTGGTTTTAAGATATTTCTCCACAACCAAAACAGTAGAAGTGAATGGAATTTAGTCTGTGATGCTAACATTGAAACATCAAATTTTAAAATTTCTTGAATTGGTGTCTCCTTTACGCTGAATAATACACAGTTGAAAGTAGTTTCAACTCCCTAACTGCAACTTCTCATCTTGTGAAATAAATGATTAGTGTTAGCGATGCAGTCTCAGAAAAGCTAGGCAGCTAACAGCTAACCTGGCATGTTAGCTTCTTATCTTGTAACATAAACTCTAATTTTGGCATTGTGGTCCGAGAAAAGCTTTTAACTACAGCAACCTGCAGGTCACCATTTTTAGTATAGTCATGAAAATGTTAATTAGTTGAGTGTTTTGGTTGAAGTAGCAAACAATGAATTGGCAAGTTTGATTGCCCTGTTGTAACATAAAGGAGCAAAAAATTACCTTTAGCATTGCAGACTTATAAAATGTCTGAAAAGTACAAGTTACAAATACAAGGCTACTGCTAATGGTAGGAGTTAGCAAGTTAATTTCATTGTGTACATGAAGACTAGCCTCAGACCTTGTGGTCACATTTTCAGCATATAGGGAATGGGAATCGCAGTGCACTCTGGGGCGCCGCCGCCATTTTTTGGAGTACAGCGTACGTAGCTACGGTAGCGGTCATTATCTGTCACTGGTCATTTGTTATTGTTCATCAAGAGAAATGTATAAAGTATGCGCGACAGACAAATGCCCATATAAAGGGAAGCTCTCGACAGAGGCAAAGCAGCGATATATTACAAAAGTGAAGCTGAGGGTTGGTATCCTCCAAAAATGGCCGACTTGCTGTTGATGACGTCACATTCCCATTCCCTATTCCCAAAAACTGTAATTGAGCGTTTTGTTTTTTTGAAGCCAGTGCGCTATTATGTAATAGTACATAATACTGACTGAATTAGGAAGTTAGCGAGTTTAGCTTGAAGATTAATGTTGGCAGTGCAGCTTCAAAAAGCTTTTAACAACAGCAAAACCTGATGACCACACAATACTACTAGTAGAATTAGCAAACAGGGAGTTTGTTAGCTGTTCGTGTAGTGACTTGAAGATTAACATTGCTGTTAGCATTGCAGCCTTTTAACTACAGTTTGTTCAACTGGTAATATATTTTTTTAATATACCTGGAAAAGTTCCTCATAAAATCGTTGATTGGTGAGTGTTTTGGCTTTTTTTTAAAGCTTGTTTGCTAAAGTAGCTTTTAGTAGCACAAACACTAACACTAAGGTTTAATAAGCAAATAGAGAGTTAGCAAGTTAACTTCTCTTGTGTTGGCACTGCAGCCTGAAAGAAGATTTAAACTACAGTATAACACGCTGGTCAGCTTTTTAATATGTTCCTGAAAATGTTAATTGGTGAGTTTTTTGTCATTTGTCTTATTCTACATTTTTAATAGCATAAATTCTAATAGTTGAAGAAGCAAAGAGGAAGTTAGCAACTTAGCTTCTCATCTTGTGACATGATTACTGTTAGCATTGCAGTCTTTCAAAAGCTTTCAACTACTGTTTAGGCTTGTCAACTTTATAATATATTACCAAAGATGTTAACTGGTGGGTGTTACCTTTTACCAGCACAAATACAAGTGTTAATGATTGAATTAGTAAAAATGGGGTAATGTTAATGGAGTTCTTCTCTAGAAGTATGAAGATTGGTGTTTGAACCTTTGAACCTTAGAAAGCATTTAACTACAGTGTAATGTCACCTTTTTAATGTACAGTATGATATTCCCAAACATGATAAGTGACTCTTTTGCACTATGAAGTTTGTATTTATTTAGATTATACACTAGTAACTTCGTAGTTTAGTATTGGTGGAAGTAACATTAGCGAAGAACTGGTAACTTTTCATCTTGTGCTAACATTAGCTTTAGGCCTAACACGATACTCATTTTCACACACAAATAAAGTTGCTCCTAATTCAAAGTAAGAGAAGAGGCAATGGACCTGGTGACACAGGAGAGTGGCTACCTAAACATTAGTGAATTTCCTTGTAGGAGTAACTAACAACCACATTAGCAAGTCAACAGCTCAGTTAGTGGTGTAATTAACTGTCACCTCCCACTGTTGACTGTAGGCTCACTTGAAAGGAAACACAATGATTCATTTGAGTATAACAGCCAACAAAGAGATCCTTACAATAAAGTTATTTAAGGGAACAACAACTTCAGAGTAACCCCCTCCCCCTTTTCTCCCAAGTCTTTGTGCTGAAATCAATTGTTGTCAGTTCATCTTTTCCCTTCACTGAAGTCATTACTTTCTGTTTCTCTGAGAGGAACACAAACACTCCTGTTTGTTGGGATAACACATCTGATTTTACTTTTCATTAGTTACTGCTGTTTATGCATGGATATTTTAAGTAGTGCACTATATGTTTTGTTTCTGTATAATGTAAAATATAAGTTTTTTGCAGTTTTACTTGCACTAACTTAATGGTTAAATGATGGCCATTATCAATGATGACCTTCTATGTGCTTTTACATTAATTTAAACGTTTATAGTTTCTGCACAATTATCACAAATTTATGATTTTTGCAGTTTTAGCTGAACTAACTTAATAAATAAATTATGGCCATTGTAAATAATTTTTTTCCCTTGCAGAGGCTGCAAGGAGGCTGTTCATGCAGCATGTGGAGTTCAGCAAAAAATATCAAAGTAAGTCCTCCCAAAATAACACCTTTGACACAATGCAAATTAACTAATGGCCCACAAATACTCAGAGACACACGATATAGATTAGTCCTGTGGAGGGCCGCAACTCCCAGAAATCAAACGGGTCTTCCCGGCGTCAGGAAAACAAATGCCTCTGCCTTCTAGGTGTAGCCGGCTTACAAGAGTACAGTTTGGCTCATCACCGAATATTACCAGCAGCCGCTGTCCCCCTGAATTATTAGAGCAGCTCTTGTCAACCAAACAAATGACTCTGTCTCAACTCAAAAGGTCACAGCATACCAAAGTAAAATCACAGAGCACGCAGTCAATTCCTCGGCGCGGTACCCCTTTTCGAAGGGCCACTTGCTGGAATTTATGGTTGGGCCCTACACCTATTCTCCTTTGAATAATAGCTATCCCATAAAAGAAGCCCAGGTCGGTGGCGAGTCTTAAATAGAATACAGCTTCGACCGAAGGGGGGGTTGTTTATTGTGCGAGCAGCGAATGTACAAATAGAGGCTAACAGTGACATTTGAATTTATACCGACTTCTCAGACTTGTTCCTCTTAACTTCAATGCAGCAATGAGACAAAAAAATCCCCAATCCGAAAGCTAAAAACAGAGCACAAGGGAGCAGGAGTATTCCTATGAGGCCAAATATGATAAAGCTTCTTGTTTGTTCCTTATTTTATTATTTGTTTCACCATTTGTCCTTTAGCTGATAATAAACAGAGGATACTGATGGGACACAGCGGATAGGAAATGCAAGAAAAATCAGAGTGATTGAATTAGGATTTTTAAACTTTTTCTGAATCAGACCATCAACCTTTTTTTTCTCCTGGGAGATTCTCAGAGGAAAAACAGCCTCTGTTAGTGTTAGCAGCTTCACACCCCTCTGCCTGGATGTCCAATATCCTGTGGCTGATCTCCTCCTGCCCTCACCAACAGCAAACAGATGTGGCGGCTGAGTTCAGAAGGAGAAATCCCCGCTGCAGAATGATTCAGCTGGGCTCCTTGACCGGACTACATGAATGAACGCCTCCCACCTGTGTGCCACAGCAGACCCTGACCTCACTTTTTTATTTTTTTGCAGTAGCAGTGCTTAAAGGTAGTTTAATGCTTCCTGTGGCTTGTATGAATGCAGACAGGCCATCGTTGCATCTTAGCATTCATGTGTTTTTGTGCTTTTTGTCCTTAACTCGCTATTTTACCAGCCTGCGTGGAAAGCTCAGCTCCCCTCAACCTCCCAGTGAGAAATGATTTCACATCAGAGCCGAACTCGGTCTTCGCTCATTCACTTGTCTGTCCTGGACAGAAGCATGTTTTGTTTCACAGTGCATGCAGACACAGTGCACGACTGTGTTAGTGCTGAAACAGCTGATTGATGAATTAGTCGATCAACAGAAAATTATGTGCCAGCAATTTTGATAATCAGTCAGTTGTTTTGGTAATTAATCAGTGCATACTTAGGCTGCAACCCTACATTAAAATGACTGAAGCAATTTGCTGAAGTTCAGGAGCAGTTTTCAAGTAATAGCAGCACTTTGAGGTTGAGGTTAACCTGCAAAATACCCCAGAAAAAGACACAAAATGACTGCAAACAACAAGGGTGGAGGGCTCTCGGGTAGGTATGAGGAGGGGCCCTTTGCATGTTGCAGGTTTGATTCTTGCGGTGTCAAATGAATCTTGAATCTTGTCAGAGCTTCCTTGAGCAAGACACTAAACCCATTCACTCAGCAGTTAAATGTGATCTCTGTTGTTATTTCTCAACTCTCACTAAGAGATTGCATGTTATTTTTTTGAGTCATCACTAAACTGCCATATGTGCGTCTCCCCAGCTCTGCCTGCAGCCGGCGTGAAGTCCACGCTGACCGCAGAGGTTGACCAGCTGCTTTGATCCCTGACCCTCAACCAAATGGTCCCGCTACAGCACGGCCACTCGCTGTTTTACAGCCACAGTTTGGACCACTGACTTCCTCTTCCCTGCCCGGATGGGTCCTTTTATTTGTCAACACCTACAGTAAGTCTTTCTTTTTAACTTTTATTCATACAACAAACGGTTTTTGCTCTTTTTTTTTATAATTCTGCATCACATTCATACAGATCCATACTGTCATACCTGGGAGACGCACAGTGCAACAAAGGACTGATTTAATTCCTAGATTGACTAGTATTTAACCAAAACATGAAATGCTATAGCAGTTTGCATGTTGCAGAAAACCCAATGATGGAGATTTGTGTTGATACAGCAGCAGGATTTGTTTAATAAAACTGTAAAAGGTTTTTGACAGATCATGAGCAGAGAAATTAAACTTCTCTGATGTGTAATTTTGATTCATAACCCAAATATTAAGACCGTGAAACTCATCGAAAAGCCCTTGAATTAGATGTCCAGGTGAGTGTGGGAACCTCGCGAACATTCGCTCTTGTTCAGCTTCCCGACAAAATAATAAAACATACTTAATTTCTCACGGTCAAACCGTTTGGGTAGTGACTTTCTGTAGTGGCCAATAGGAACTCTTTGCTAAATATGGTAGCTATATGGTATGATATGGTAACTGTGTCTGAAAGCTAATTTCCACATTGCAATCATACAAATTCCCTTCACCATCACCTCCGGGGGTCACACAAACACACAACACTACACTGACTTATTCAAACTTGACTTTCCCCCTTTTAGGAACGTATGACGAGTGTTTAGAGGTAATAACTGTTCAGCATCATGACAGTAGGCCCGAAATGATGCGTCCAGGGAAACTCCCTGCTGCTGAGTCTCAGCTGTCAACCCACAAGTGTGTGTGGGTGTGTGTGTGCACATGCCTGCCTACAGGGTGTGGACGCAATAACACGAACACCTGCAGAGCATAATGCAGTCACAATTGACTAAAGAGTGACATTATAAACATTATAAACAGTATATTCTTCATGTTATTCTGTTCACACTGCATTTGTTGTGTGTAGACATGTTGAACCTGTTCAAACGTGTTCTTTGGGGCTTATAGTCGCTTGTGCACATGCGCAGATAAAACTTACGTCATAAGGAACCTCGTGGCTATTGCGCTTGCTCTGCGTGTGCATGCTTCTCAGATAATAAAGATAGCAATCTTAGATATAAAGCAATTTTCAGAATAAAGTTACAAAGCACATCACATCATTTTAAAATGCTAACAGGTCAGTGAGATAGATAGATGTAAATCAAAATGTGAGACTTAACTCAAACTCGGACCACATGTTAATAAAAGGGTGAGAAAATGTTGCGGAAGACGGATGGAATACAAAAAACAGACAACAGGAATGAAGGTGCCAAAGATTATCAGGGTGAAGTGATTTAGACTGTTGAGCTCCTTTAAGGCAAGTTGGTGGGATGTTACTAAATAGTTTACTCAAGTACTGTACTTAAGTACAGTTTTGAGGTATTTGTACTTTAGTGTTTAAATTTTTTGATACTTTATACTACTGTTATTGTACTTTTTACTCCACTACATTTATTTGACTTCTGCAGTTTTACTCGAATGCGGGACTTTAACTGGAGTATTTGGATGTTTTCGTCTTCCCAGAGCTGAAAGTCGCTCGGTGTAAAGTTAAACAGTCGGGTTTGCAGCTGTCAAACAGCAGCAGGTCCACTCTCACCTGAAAGCAGGGCTAATAGCCAGTGACACGGTGGAAAACCTGCTGAGGCCCCGTCACTAACAGTATGTCACAGACCTCCAGGGGCCCCCGAGATGAAGTCTGTCCCCGGCCCCTGACGAGGAAAGAAGAAGTGGGGGGCCTCCGGGGGCCGGACAGATTCCTCCTGACCTCAAGGTCTGATTGAGCTCACGGAAAGACGCGGCCGAGGGGGGATTGATTGCTAAAGAATACCACATGGCCCCGCAGGGACGCCACATGTTAAAAAAATTTTGGGGACGAAAAAAACCCCAAGAAAGCTGTCCCGTTTGCTGCTCAGCCTGGTTGATGCCGCTGCGGTTTGGCTGGCGATTCAGAGCTTGTTTTCACTTTAACTGCTTGTCGTACGAGGTAAAAATGGCGAGGCTCTTCATCAAGAAGCAGCCATTCAGCTTCTGCGCCGCATGAGGCGATCATTGAACACGGCAAAGCTATCACATGTGGTGATAGCCTGTGATAACCAAAGCGACCCCGCTGAAGGATGGGAGAGATGATCCGTCCCCCCACAGAAAGCCAAACACTTCTCTGAGATCTGGGATCATTCGTTATCTTGACGTGTCAAAATGTCATCGTGGGCGCCGCTCCTCACAGCGTGGGGCATCCTTCATATCCGCCCTTGAAATTCACACACACACACACACACACACACATGGACTCCCCTGCTCAACTCAGCGGCTGTCAGGCCTGATCGTGGCATTACTGCCGTCCCTTCAGGAGTTAATTAACAGACGCATCAAAGCTGATCCCGAAGAGCTCCGGGTACACAGCAAAGAGGAGGAACTACAGGCCCCCGGCGGCCCCTGGACCTTTGATTTCAGACGTCTGTGTGCGTATGTGCGTTTCAGTGTGTGTGATGCCGTTGCATTAAACACGGCTCGGTTTTCATCATATGTAATTGCTGCTGCCTGATAGCTGCTTTCCTCTGTCAGAGGAAGTTTCTCGTGTTTTCTAAGATCTGGTAGAAAAAGTGACCAGAGTTTCAGAGTAACTCACAAAATAAATGTTTGCTCAGTGCAAAAGTGTGTGTGTGTGAGAGAGAGAGTGTTACAGAGGCTATTTGACATAATTTAACTTCTCTAGTTCTCTTTATGTCTACAATCTGTCCTCATGTGTCCTGGCTGTACATTACTGTCAAAATAATCTGATCCTGTTTTGACTTCTGAACCTGTTTGCCGGTGATTAGCAGGGGTCAGTGAGGAAAGCAAACAGTGTAAACCACTTAAACATAAAACCATAACGGCTGTAATCCAAACACACCAGAGGAAGTGTGCTGGAAGGTCAGCAGCCTGAAATTCAAACATCTGCACACTCGATTTTAGGCAGCGACGAAGGATTATGCTCATTATCGAATCATCTGTTTGTTTTTTATTAAATGAGTAATTGTTTAGTTGATTCAATTTTACAAAGCAGTGAGAGATGTCCATCATAAGTCTTTAAATTGCTGATTTTGTCAGATATTCAGTTTACAATGATATAAAACAGAGAAAAGCAGCAAATCCTCACATTTAAGAGGCTCGATCCAGAGAATGATTGGTATTTTTACTTGATAAAAGACTTAAATGATTAATTGGTTATTAGTTGTTGTCGATTGATGTTTTTTTTGTCAATGGACTATTTGATTAATTGACTAATTGTTTTTGCAGTAGTTGAGTATTGGGCCAACAAATTCAGATAGCTTAAGAAATAAACTTTAAAGACAATACGCTTTTTTCTGCCTAAATTTGCTTTAAAAAGTTTTGAATTCTCACATGGTGTAGTAAATCCAGATCTTAGACAGGTCAGATTTCTGCTGGTTTGCCCACCTGCCAGCTAAGTTGTCATAGAGCTGAAACAATTAGTCGATTACTCCATTTTTTGATGATTGATTAATTGCTATTTTTTTAGGGGAAAATGCCTGAAATGTTCTGGTTTCAGCTGGTTTCTATTGGTCAGACAAAAAAAAAGTATCTTTCCAGGTTGGAAAATTAGGATTGGCATTTTGAATCTTCAGATTAATCATGGCTGCAGCTAGTTATAGGTCCTAAATTTGAACCTGCTGGTTATTTTTGTAATACAGAGGAAAGAAAGAAACTACAAACTCTGCTCACATACATCTGATAACTCGTCTCAGTCATCTGTCATTGCACCGCTTGCACCTACAAATTTAATTTGTGTGTTTCAGCAGGTTTGGAGGTTTTGGTGGTGAATTTTAAAAGATGCAAAACCCTTTGGGTTTTGTGGATTTACTCCCCTGCTTGTGTAAAGCCACCGATGCTTCTTTTCTCCACAAAACCCACAAGGAACAACTGCCCCGGGGCCACATGGCGTAATTGGTGTGGACTTGTTGTTTTGTGGGATAAGAGACTTTTGAGTCCTCACAGCGGGGCGTTTTACTCACTTCCAATTCACATTTAACGCGCCCTGCATGCCAGACTCCTTTCTTTCCTTTTCTTGTTTTTTTGCACCGAATCCATCATTTCCCTGCGTTTTTCAGTCATTAAACTCTCCACAGATGTGCCAAAGAATCAGAGCTGCAATCAGTAATGATGAACAAACGGGACGCGGGGGTGGAAATGTGTGAAAATGACAGCGAGGGAAGGCGCTCGGGGCAGGATGAAAGCAACATCCCCATCACAGGTTTGGGAAGCCCCCATGTCATCCTGAATAATGTGGCCCCATTATTTCTTCACATCTTTTCACTCCCCCCTGCTCCCTGACTGCTAGAACTCTTCATTCTGCACAATAGCAAATGCACTAAAACTTTTTTTCTGATGCAAATGAATGCAACCGGCCATTCAGCATTAAAAAAAAAAAAATCTAATCCGAGGCAAAGGGAAACCAGCCTGGAGGTTTTTAGATTCATTTTGTTGTTTTACTTTCTTACATTTATCTTGTTAAATCATAAAAAAATGTACTGCTGATTGCTGCAATGATTTAGCTTCAACATCCAACAAAAGAAAACAGTTGGACCTTAATCTGTGAGGCCTCTTACTGCAGATTCATATGTAGCTGCAGAAAAAGACTACAATCATTAAATCTCTAATTTTAACGTTTCAAGCAGCTTATGTGCTTATTTGAGGGGAAATCAACACAAGCTGTAAGTAATAAAACCTGACTTCCTCTGCAAAAAACATAAGTGATTAATTTCAACTTGTTTTAATGATACAAACAGATACTTTGACTAGACAATTTCAATTTCTTTGAAAAATAATTATAGATAAAAAGGTGCAAAAAGATCCCAGAAAAAATAGGGAGGGAACAAAAAAACTTTTCTTAAGATGTGAAGAAGTTTAAAATCATTCCTGTGCCAGCTGGTTTACCAGAGAGCATCTTAAATATCAGGTTGCAAATTCCTGGAATTCCAGCTTTAATGTAAACCTCAAATAACTATTTCCAAGAAATTCCCTCATTTCAAACATTCAGTGTGAAAAAAGCTGTTCTGTCTTCGCTGTGTTGTTTATTTGTTCTAATAATTACATACAATGATAATATAATATGCAGCTAAGCCAGTCAGTATATGTTAAAGATTTGGGGAATATTGTAGTGATATTAATGAAGATTTAAAGAGTGAGTCAGTGGCTTAAAGAAATATTATAGAAATATTGTAGTGATATTACAGAATGTAAAACACCACAAAGTGCAAGAATCTCCTGATGAGGTCCTTGTGAGGAACAGGACTTAATGAAAGCCTTAAAAGAATAAGAAAACATCTGCTACAGTGACAGTTCAGTGGTTTGTTCTTGGATTTCTAAACTCACTCCATTACTCTGACTTCAGACAGTTTTCCCATGAGCACATGGCAGCAGCGACTCAAACTCACCAAAGTGTCCCCTCTTCGACTTTTTGTCCGGACAGCTCTCCTCCTCTCGACTCCTCGGCCTCGTTTTCCCTTCTTCACGTTTTATTTTTTTTTTTAAAGTCAAACTTTTTCTCTCAGCGAGGAAGAAATAAAAGCACCACGCAGAAATCCCCCGCAAAAAAAACAACAACCCTGAAATCCCATCTACAGGACGGCGCGCGGAGCACAGCGCGGGTGTGGGGAAAGTAAGTCCTTCCCAAAACGAGTCTGCGCCCTCAGCATGGATGCGAAACAAGACGGGGAAAGTTCACTTCTCCGCATCACGGATCCATCCCGCTGAGGTGAAGTCTGAACACCGCAAAACAAACACCCGAGTGACTTTTCGAAGTAAAGACACGCAACTTTTTCACCGTCGGATGTTTCATCTGGATGCTGCGCAGCTTTGGAGACTCCAGGATGCGCTGGTTTTCACCGCGCCCACTCCTCTCTGCACTTCACTTCTTTCCCTCCTTCCTCTCCCAGCTGACCCCCTCCTCCCCCACTCCCTCCCTCCCTCTCCGGGTTCAGATAGGACAGACCAGACAAACCGCCGGTGCATTAAGGATGTCATAATCAAAGTAGTCTTTTAAACGATTAAGACAGCATCTGCTTATTCAGTCGTTAATTATATGTAATCAATAACCCAATACAGATGATTGATTATAAAATCATTTGAAGATGGAGCATGTTGGCTGTTTGGAAGGATTAGGTTTGGGAAAGTATTTATCTCTGGCAGCCAGCAGCCATCAGTTAATGAGTTATGATGATTGGAAATATTGCTGGTTTGATGCCCTTTGATCTTTTTACCATTTGTGTCCTTATCACTTATCTATACTTTTGTATGTTTCCCTTTTGAATGAATCAGAAATATTGATCGTCATTTAGATAGTACTGGCTGTTTCCACATTTTCTAAAATCAGGTGGGGTTGTTTTTATTCTTTGCCATAGCCAATTCTAACTTCCCTCATTCACTTCAATGCAGTTTTCCCTTCATCAGTTGAATAATATTAATAATATTAATAATAATATAAGAATTACTCTCGTTCATTAACTGACGGGTTCAGCTATTTAAATGAAAGGTAAGTGAGGAAAATCTGCATATATCTGTATACTATCATACAGTATAAGCACCTCTGAAGCATTAACAGGGAATCTATGAATACAGCAGATTAAAGGGCGCCATAAAGCACAATAACATTAACATATATAAACATTTTTATACCATTGATTTGCTCTGAGTATAAGGGGATTTTATGGAATACTATAGGAGATTAAATATCATAAAGACCCCTGTAGATACAGGACTCTTCCAGTGATCTTTCCTTCAGGGAAGGGTTTCCTGTCTATACTGAACTGAGCTGCTGCAGTGTATTTAGAAGGTAGTATTACTTTAATTCTGGGATCATTAAACACTTCAAATCTAATTTCCTTTGACAGTTTTGAGACGCATCTGCTGAGATGTGTGATGGGATGCGCTGTCGCACCATGGAGGTTCATTTCAAATGAAATACTGACATCTACTGGCAGTTTGAGTGTCCTGCAGGTGCATCTCAGATACTGTGTTTCATGCAAGTCTTCTGATTAACACAGTCAAGGAGTTCTTGCACTAATAAAATCAATAAAAAATGTAAAAATAAGAGATGCTGTCCTCAATAAGTAGATGTATATTACTGCCTCCATTTCTAAATGTCTGTTTTGTTGTTTTTTTTACTATACTTTTCTACCTCGTTACTTCAAAAGCAGTCAGCTTTAAACCACAGATGTCCACCTGATTGAAGCTTTAGCCTTTTCTTATTTTGTGTTTAGTATATGAGCTTCGGGTCAGGGTGATCCTTATTGTATATATATGATCATTGCAATCTTTTTGAGGCAATGTAGTTGATTTTCGTGACAGATTAGCCTCAGTCGTGGTGCAGTTTAACTCCAGGAAGGCCTTGTGGGACGTGGCTCCGTCTCTGCAGAGCTCCCTGTGGAGGAGGCGGCTGCTGGTGGCTGCAGTATCCATATAGTGGTAGAATAATGTGCCAGCGCATAATAATAGTTATATCCCTATCAATTCTTTGAGGCAGATACTATTGATATCTGAGAGTTGAAAGAATATGATATTGTTACTTCGTACTAACTTATATTCAGTATTTTCACAGAAACAAATAACATTAACATTTTTGACTTAAATGTATGTGTGTGAAGAGGTGTGAGCGAGACATGCACTGAGCATGACGCTTGGTGGAAACTGTGCCCTCTGGTGGACAAACTGGCTGCAGTTCATTGTTATGTATCAGCTGACAAACACTCTGATACCAAATA
The DNA here is from genome assembly GCF_020085105.1 of Siniperca chuatsi. NCBI lineage: Eukaryota > Metazoa > Chordata > Actinopteri > Centrarchiformes > Sinipercidae > Siniperca > Siniperca chuatsi. The sequence continues at coordinate 2,431,706 of NC_058065.1, read as the reverse complement.
TCTGTGATTAGTTCACATCAGCTGATATATTGGTTGGGCTCTTGTGTGTCAGGTATACATTTGCTTTGGGATCGTTTTCAACCAACGTGCAACTCTCAGATGCCAAATTAGTTTCTTTTGGATGTAAATCCTTTCAGTGTGCGGAAGTTAAGATTTAAAACAGTTTACGAGGTGATGTGAGATCATCAGAAACAGCCAGTGACGGAAGAAGTATTGAGATCCTTTATAAGTAAAAGTGGAAATGCTATAAAAAATACTGCATTCAAAATGTTAAGTGAAAGTAGTACTTAAAGTATCAAGAGTAAAAGTATTATCCAGAATGGCCCCTTCTGGAGTGTTTTATTGTTTCATATATTATACTCGTGTATTATTATTATTATTATTGATGGATTCATTTGATAACATTTTAATGTTGCAGCTGGTGGAGATAATTCTACCTACTTTATATACTGCTGAGTAGTTTAATCAAGAACAACATATGTCATATATATATATATATATATATATATATATATATATATATATATATATATATATATATATAGTAAACTGTATATATAGAGTGGTTTGGAAGCAGCAAAAAGGTCCGTTAGCGCCACCTGCTGGTGCGCAGTGAGAATCTAATCTTAGAACAATTTTCTAACAAGAACACAAAATGCAACACAACAATAAACTTTTGTCAAATTACACAGCTCTCCAATTAATGGAAGAAAAATGGTGTCTTGGATGTCTCTCTAAACTTTGAAATTTGCTTCCATTTTGTTGGGCAACAAATGAACAAAAGCAACACTCTCCTGTGCTTTGTCTGTCTCTTACAAATCATGAAACAGTGTGGTGTTTTTAAGTTGAGGCACTGACCTGTAAAGCTTTGGTAAAACAATAAAACAACTTTTTTCCCCTTGTATGATCCCTTTATACTCTTGGAAGAAGTAAATGACCATCTGCAGCCTGACTACAGACTGCATCAGTGTGGCCGGCCAGCTCAAGTGCACGACGATGAAATGAGTCAAATTAAATGAAAATAAAACACGGAAATTATATCATAACTGTTAAAAAATGATGGTATCATTTGTACCACTGCCATGTGGAAATAATCTTACCTCCGAGCAAAAATAATATTAAATATCTTTTTAAACTGTTGCGTGAGAAATCTTTTCCCCCATCTTGCCATCTGATACTGATGACTTCCACAGAACTGCGTCGGCTCGTGAGACGTTACTGTGTTCGTATCTGTCCCCAGTGTGGGAAAAACTGGAGAATCTGCTTTATTAGGTTTTTAAATTCAAGTACGTCAGAGTTGCTGGAGATAAAAGTTCACAGCTTCAGTCCGTCAGCTGACACATAAGACTGTTGAAGTGCCCTGGAGCCAGGCACTGAACGTGTAGCTGCCAAAAAGTGAAAGGAATACATTATATTTCACTATTTTATATCTGTAATCTGTGCTCTTCAGTGCGTTTCAGGAGTTATATTGTGACAAAGTGTTGTTTCCTACAATTCCCAGAATACCAGCTACAACTGGCTGTTGTAGGTGTTGAAAACTGTCTCTGGTGTTTCTTGTTCTCTTATAGTTTTGTGTCTGTATTATTGTTGAACAAAAATGGCAACTTTAGAAGGAAGGCCTCGCTCCAAACTAGATGTTTAAATAAGATAAGGTAAAATCTTTGATCCCCAGCTGGAAAATTCTCATTAGAAAAGAAGAAAATCGCAAAGGAGGTCGGACAGATGAAAAACAAAAAGAACTAGTTATCCATTGAAATAAGAAAAATGCACCATCAACACAAAAAAATCTCACATAAATGCAAAATACGTCATAAGTACCTGTTCTTTTTAACACATTTCTAATGTTTTGGGGTGAGTTTTGCTCTAAATGTCTTGTTGATGCATCAAACCTTTTTCTTATACGATGAGGGTTTGATTAAGGATTCATTGAAAATAAACATGAGAATGAGAAGAGAAAATAAAATACAAATCAAACACTATGAAAAGAATACAAGGTATTACAAAGGTAGTAAATGGAAGTGATCAAATAGTAACAATATTTAACAGGCTTGCTAAGTCAGAGTAGCAGTACAGTATTGTGACTTTTTTCCAAATTACGTGTGTTGGCAAAACATTAAGAACGTGCTTTTAATCCTGAGCGGTAATATGTTTGAAAATGAAACTCATTATCTTGGCGTAAGTATTGAAAGTAAATATTGTTCACCTGGTGGCGTGATGTACCTGTGTGTCCAGTCTAAATACTTCAAGGTCTAACGTTTGACTCGGTCCACATCTGCGCCGCCTCGGTCTCAGCTGTGACTCGTCTGCTTTAGTCTTCAGTAGGTCTGTCTCAGAAAACACATGTTAGACGACCCTTTGACCTTTAATATCCGCTGAGTTTATTTGGTACGTCCCCCCTCCTCCCTCGCCTCCCTGCTCCGATGCGTATTAAATCAGATATGCTGAATGGAGAAACAACGCCGCCCCCCCCTGCCATCTCTTACTTAACCCTACGCGACCTCAGGTTTTCCTAAGTAAATTGATTTAGACCCGAGTCTCCACTGTGTTTGCTATGACTGACCGGGCGGCTCTATTGACCTTAATTTAGGGGACCAGATTAATATATAGCCCCCATCTCAGCCCTGTTTTTCAGTGTTGTTTCAAATGGGTGGGGTGACGACATCAGTGTCAAAAAAACAGGATGTGCGAAAGAGGCTGAGCAGCTCTGTTCTTTGAATGCGGTTCAAAGGCAGATACTGAGACCACAGGTTGGCCTTCATCAACACTGAGCGCTGTGGGTCAGTGTTGATGACAGGCCTGCTTTGTTCTAACTGTGGATCAACACAGAGCGCTTGTCTCATCATTGCTGTGTTCAATTTGAGGTATGGAGGTATCCGTCGTAGAGATGTCTGCATTTCTTGAATATTATGGGACTACATGGCATCTTTTTGATGCTTTGAGCACCACAAGCTAAGGATTTTGAACTTGAGCAGTCGTGGTGAAGTAGACGTAAAAATGGTTGTGGTTTTCATGCTCACATTCTCACAATAACAATGTTAACATGCTTGTGTTCACGTGCTAACATTTGCTAATTAGCAAATGTACAGCTGAGGCTGATGGGAATGTCATTAGTTTGGTCATAAACGCAATCAGAAAAGTATTGGACAAATACAAATTTTGACCTGACAATGGCGCTAGATGACAAGTCTATACAAATCATTCTAAAGGCAACAACTTCCATGGCAATCCATCCAAGTATCATCAGTCAAACCTGCTGGTGGCACTAGAGGAAAAACTCAAGTCTTTAGGATTCATCATCTGGGAACTACGAATGTACAACATTTGGTTCCAGTCCATCTAGAAGATGTCGAGATATTTCACTGGACATGTGAAAACGTTGACCTGCTGGTGGCCCTGGATGAAAAGTCAGGGGATCACCAAAGTTGCTACTCTGAACCAAAGTTACGGACCAACTGATCGACACTGCTATCATTAGTCCCATGCTTCTAGAAATACTTGTCTCAAATTCCCAATTCAGAGGCTGCCTCAAAGTTGCAGATTTGCAAACAGGTTTATCAGATTGTCTGATACCTGATTCAAAAGAGAAATAACCAAATTTGTAGGACACGATCAGTGTATTGCTTCGCTGTATCCCATAATCCACTGTGGGTCGATCAATTTTTAAATAAAGTCTTCAGGTGACTCTCATCATCTCTTAAAGTCAAGGAAACATCATGTCGTATTCACCCGGTGTTTGCAATCAGGTGATCAGTAGCTGGTAAATTTAGACATAATGTGAACGACACCAGTTAACATGTTGTTCATCACTCGTAATTTAGGTTTTCACACTTCACACTTTCTTGTTCGTTTGAGGGATTCATCATGGTTATAAACTTGGACATGTTTTATTTTTCAAGTGGACCAGGAGCGCCTGAACCATAGGTTTTGGTCTCTGTGAGGTCCGTCTCATTTCGGGAAGGAGGAGCAGGTTCAGTCTGACAGTCAACTCTTCTTTCCCGTGCACTTTCTCTGGTTTTAGGAAATAAATGTCCACAAAACAAGACTTTCATGTAGTAAAGTTTTTCTCAAGATAACTATTTTAAATCGCACAAGCCCTCATTAGTTACTCCGAAAGGTAGAATTTATTTCTTGTTCATATTGTCTTGTGTACTAGTTTTTCTGCATTTACATCAGCTTCAGCTTTACAGAGAACACTTCACTCTTTTTCAATTAAAATAAATGATTGCAGTGTTTCTTTTTCCATTAACTGGCAGGGGACACGATTTTGAATCCCATGTTTGACACTAATAGTTTGACAATCTGCCCTCCGCCTCCGTCATCCATTCATCGAAACCAGCAGCCCCAAAAGTTCCCATGCTGTGTAGGGTGCCGCTTGTATGTAAATGTGTGTGTGTGTGTGTGTTTGTCTGCTGGCTCTGGGCCAAGTGAAATCTGTCAGTCTTTTAGAGACCCATCAGCCTCTGTCTGGCAGGACAATGAAGTTGACACAGACTCCCCTGCCGTCTCCGCCTGTCTCGCTGTCTGACTGATGACACAGATTCATTCACACCCAGCAGGTCTGAGGCCGTTTATCACTCTCTGCACTTTTTCTTCATTTAGCTCATTTGTGACAACGATGCCATCTGAACTCCAAATAACAGCAGAGTAAGCCTGAAAGTTCGGTCATAACAATCTAAACTCTAGGTCCACTTACTGGCTTGTTCCAGAGCTTTGAACTGTATCACATGGTCTTCATCAGCAGATGGAGTTTGCCCAGTTGTCATGAACAGTAGATGTTCAAGCTTTCCATTTTCAACTTCTCGTCCATGTTAGCTTAAAAGTTGAGCTTGTAAGTTCATTCTTGGAAACAGCAGTTAACAAAACAATATCCACTCAAAGTACACTTACTTGCTTGTTCTGGAGCTTTCAACTGTATTTCTTCGCTCAGTTATCAAAATTCACCAAATCTATTCTAACTGGGTTCCTCCTGTGTTCTTAACTGGTGTGAACACAGAAGAAGAAGGACGCAGACAAATCCGTGATGCTTACATGTGATGTGACTGTTTCTTCCACTTTCCGTCATGAATGTATGACGAAACACTCTCTGGGGAACAAAAGGTTGTTCCAGCAGCAAAACCCATGCTTTAATTGAGGAACATGTTTGAGTTTCCACCACATGAAGATGAGGCATCTCCGTGAAGTTATGAAAATAAAGAAATGAGAGAAGCCTGTCTCCAAAGTATTCTGGTCCTTCGTCTGCTTTAGTCACAGCTGTGAAAGAATTTGCATGTAAAGTTAATATTCACTTTATCTCTCTGTATCTTAAAATCCCTTCGTAGACCCGTCAGGTGTATGTGTGGTACTTTCTCAGCTGACAAGTACACTGATATATTGGTACATAAATATGAAGATTCAGTAAGGGGTATATAGTCAAGTCTGTAGTGTAATGTTTTGTCTACAGTATGTACTCCTTCTAAACTAAAGACACCTTCCAGTCTCTTTTCCACCTTTATCTTTTTCTTTAAATCTTCAGTCAGTTAGACCTTCATTACTTTCTTTCCATGTTTCTCTGTTTAAACTTCTGTATCCTGTGTTTCTCCCTCGCTTCTGTCTCCTCTCTCCTCATCCCCCTTCCTTCACATTCTCGAAATATAAAGCCCCCGAATAAAAAATCTGACAGTGCATGAAGTAGGGATTTAACTGGCATAGTGTTAGTTACAGCAATTGTGGATCAACAACATACTTTTGTAATGTCAAGGTTAGAAGCTATGGAGTTAACATGAGTCCGGTTATCTGGTGCAGCACATTACACATAAAATCAGATGTCCTTTCTCTTAATAAGATGTCCTTATTGGTCTGCTCCATGAGAGCAGCTCCAGTAAATGTTCATGCATGCTAGCTTCAGGGAAGAGGGTTTGTTTGTTTTAACTTCCGTGATTGGGTGGTGGGTTGATGGCCGCTATGAGGATACAATGTTCCAGCAGAGAAGAAAAGGAGTTACCCAGAATTTGCTGAAGAAACTGCGAGGTAACCTAGTTTGAGTGCACTAAAAATTTCTGAATTTGAGAGGTGGGTAAACAGCGTTTACGTTTGTCTACCCTTAATTGATTTCCCTCATAATCCAGGTTTTAACTGCCTGGCAGCATGGCCTGCTGGTTTGAGAGATTATCCTGCATTCAAAAGGTGCAGATGCTTCGGCCATTGAGTATTTTTCTTGCTCAAGTGTCCCTGAGCAAGACTCTCAAGCACTCAACCTATACAAATTGTTCTGTATGAGAGCATCAGCCACATCGAGCGCTAAAAATGTAAATTCCTGTTGGCTTTGGGAGAAAACGAAGACGCCATTCTCTGCACAAAGCGCGTAAAGCAGCCGGCTCTAACGGCCCCTGAGCCGATTCTCAGATAAGTCTCTTTGTGCCCAAGCCTTGCAGATGGGAGTGTGTTTTGCTCTGTAGACCGTCCGTTCTCATGTCTGACATCATGTATGGGGGCACTTGTCTCAGCCGACTGGACACACGTGGCCCTCTCCAAAACCCGGTGACACGCCAACAATGCATGTCAGCGTTGTCGTCGAGGACTTGCGGGCTCCACGCTGGGCAAAGCCGAGGGAAAGTCACACTCAAGTGATCTGAGAGGAGATGAATGTCAAGTGCAGAGTGGGGTCCCCTCGCGGAGGTCCCGTCACATCTGACCAGTCCCATCGCCCTGTTCTCACTGTGGAGTTGCTGTTGGTTTGGTTCACATTGGTCTTTGTGGTGACTTCTTTCGGGAGCTACATCACATGAGGCCTGCGTTGGAGTGGCAACTGTTTGGGCTTGGTCTGACATCCTTCCTCTACCATTTAGGGCTCCTTTCTATGGCACAGAATAGTTTTGTGCTTGCAGTAAGTTGTAAAATCTCAGCAGGAAACGGCAGGATTTTCTTACGGTTGTGCGAAAGCTTCATTACAGCAATCAAACATTTTCGTATTTTCACTTTAGCTGAAGAATCACACGAGTTCTTTATGCTTGTGTGCTTATGGAACTTTTTCAAAACCCAGCTGATGAACTCCAAACTGCACCGACATTAAAATTAAAATGAAGTTGGAGGAGTTTGTTTTTTGCAGACCTAACCCCGACCGAATAAGGGGCCATTCCACCAAATTTGCAACGTGGAGTAATTTCTTCTCGCTCATGTGCATAAGAGAGCCCTGAAAATCTGCAATGTGTGAGCCACAGTCATTTGTAAAACGTGACATTGCCACCATTTGCGATCTATGTTTAGGCAGCGCTCACAATTAGCTTTGGTGAAATGGGCCCCAGGTTGTTCACTCCAAGAACTCCCTTATCTCGTGCAAAAATGAAGAATAAATCAATTCTAGAAATCTGGTGTGCACTTCATTCGTTGTTTACTTTGCTGATTTAGCACAGTGGCTCTTAAATGTTTATTATGACATAGTGTTTAGGTTGGTGTGTATGCGCGGGTACATACCTGCGTGTGTGTGTGTGTGTGTGTGTGTGTGTGTGTGTGTGTGTGTGTTTTCTCTCCCTGTGGTGTCTAATTCTGTTCATTTGTCACATATAGAACAGTAGTAATTGCTGCATTGTGTTTTAATTAGATCTGTGCACAGACCCTTCATTCAAACAGTGCCTTCCCTCAGAAACCCTTCAATCAGCAGCCATTTTGTCAGGAACAAGAGCCACGACTGTTTGACAGAAAAAATGGGGGCACTGTGACATTATTAGCACCATTGTGCCAACGTACCGCGTGGTGAGCTGTCATTCGTCCGGACCGGGCTGTGAATGAGGGACAGAGGGAGGGAGATGGAGGGAAAGAAACAAGATTAGAGCCCAGGGATGAAGGCAGGTTTGGCCCCATTGTGCTCCGGCGTTGAGAAACGCTCGATCTGCAGCAGCAGGGCAGCTTCCGTTCAGCCATTGTGACTTGTTGAGGGGTGTTCACGGGAGGCTCGGGGCCCCCACAGCTAAACCTGCCTGTGGATTTATAAACACCGGGTGTCCGCTACCTCATTTCAGTGCCATGGGCCAACATGAGAGACGTGAGATTGATGTGATGTTTCTATTTTCTGATTTATCAAGGGGTTGCTGATGAAGCCCCACGCTCTCAAAAGGTCACGTTCAGACGGAAAACAGCACTTTGCCTCTCTGTCTGTGACGATCGCAACAGAAACACCATTCATGTTACAAAGTAATCTACCGGGAATGCGCCCTTGCAAGTGTTTGATTGGCCAGAGCAATGTAACGGTAAATGGACTGCATTTATATAGGGCTTTTCTAGTGTACCGACCACTCAAAGCGCTTTACAACACATGCCAACATTCACTGATGGCAGAGACTGCCATGCAAGGTGCCAACCTGCTCATCAGGAGGGGTTAGGGGTTCAGTGTCTTGCTCAAGGACACTTCGACACTCTCTGGATCCTTCCGATTACTAGACGACCGCTCTACCTCCTGAGCCATGTTCATGACAATTAAAAAAAACAACCAGTTTCGGCCTTGGCAGCTCTTCATCAGGCCTCCTTAAAATGCTTTGCCACTGGGTAGTCCACATTTTGCATTTTTATTGCATATTTGTGTTCAGAGACTCTATCCGTTAGGCGTCTTTTTGTGCGTCTTGCGGAAAAACCTGGACAAACAAGACGCTACACCACACAGGTGGTGTTACAGTTATTAATATTTCTCCAGTTGTGTGTCCTACCATTTTTGCAATCAAGAAAAGTTTTGTTTCAGTGACACTGGAGCAATACTACGTCAGAGGCACTTGAAGCTACCTGCGGGCTTCCTCAGCCACGTAGCCCCTCTGCTTGCTCGGAAATAACTTTGTATTTTTCTTTTATAGTTCCCGGATCTTCGCCAAAAACATATCATCTATTCATTGGTCCATGGCCTAACCTCCAATTAAACTTTTTTTTGTTACGGACAGTTACACAATTTTGTACTAAATCATCTTTAGTGGGCATACACAATAATATCTCTTTTGGTATGTTTGGCATGAGAAAGTTATCAGTATAATTTCCCACCTTGCCCGATTTCAGTCCACGTTGATGTCAAGTGAGCGAGGCATGTTCATCCCTGAGTACCAGGGTTATTTGTACTATCCTATAGCAACTCAGTCACCAGGCGTGATGGATAGACCACGCAGAGAAAGAAAACCGCTCTGAAACCACAAAGTATTTTCACCTGAATAAACTCAGATTCCAGGGTGATCCAGTTCTTCTTCGGGCCTGTTTCGAATGTTATGCAGTTTACAGGCGCTTTCGTTGGAGGCTGAATTAAAGTTGACCCAAGCTTTTGTTACGGTGTGAAGCCCGACTTGGGTAATTCGGCGTGACGCTTGTGGACCTCAGTAGGGAGAGGACGAATGCATGAAATTACATCAGTTTGTGAGTTCTGCTCAGAAAAGAAAACCACTTAGAGGGATATCAGTTCTGTGTTTGTAGCAGAGAAAGATGAAGTCATGTTTGACCACAGCAGCTTCGGCCACTAGAGGTCAGGAAGCAGCTGTTGTCTGAAGACAATACTCCTGGATCAGTTTTATTGGGAAGACATTGAACTTCAAGTCTTGTTTGTTTCTCAGTGCTCTGAACTTGACTCCATCCTGCAAATTAAATTCCTTCATCTTTGAGATCCCACTCTGTCTGAAAACTGAAATAAAGGTCCGTCTGGAATTTTAAAGGGTCGCTTATTGAAGAAGATATATTCATTTCAGGAACAAATGAAGGGAAATTCTTCAAAAAATGACAGGTAACCCTTAAGAAAAATGATATATATAGCCATATATGAACATATATATTATAAAATGGACTATATATGCTTACATGAACATATACATTGACCCAAAATCTGTCTATATGCGCTAATATGTAGCAGAAATGCACATATACAGTAATATGTATGTAGGACACATGTATTTCTAATATATGTTATTTGAATATATTGTATTTGACATATGGGGTCTTTGTTCAAGAGTATTGTGAAAATATGGCTTTGCATACATATTACATTAATATAACAACATGAATTAAAATGTTGTAGCCCACAGGGATAACATATGCAACTTTCAGTTTGTTTTGCGAAAATATTTAATTATAGTTACTATTATATAATTATAATTATATAATTTCCTTACTATGTAAATATGTTTTCTATTACACAGACATAAAAGAAAAATAATCTGCTATAGGAAGCTCCAACATTTAGCTAAAATCTAACAGGAGCAAAACTAACCACCCTCATCTTAGAACACCAACTTTTTTATTTAAGCAAAATGTTAATGCAGTTTTAAATACATGCCTAAAGTTTTATATGTTGGGAAGTTTGTATGGTGGTGTAGTTGCACTGCACTTACAGTAATACAGTCCTTGGTTTAAATCCTTGGATGGATGTTGAAAATAAGGCATAAAATAAATTTATATAAACACTTTTGATATATTCTGAAATATATGAGGCTGCTCAATTTTTCCAGATTAATTGATTTATTAACAGGTTACAAAAACATGTGCAAATCATGCCTCTCCAGGTCTGGTTTTGATGAGTAACTCTTATTTTAGAAACCATTTTTAAGTGGTAAAAAGCTGTTTTTGTAACACTGTTTATATGTTTGTGGAAACTGAAGCTGGCATCGAGAAGATCTTTAGTTTTAGAAGATAAGGAATCAAGTATATTACCTAATAATTGTCTCTTCTGTTTTGTCTTTATTCAAAAGTAAATATTTGACTCATCCACTGGTTTCCTCCGTACCTTTTCGAACATTTTAATTTGTGTAATTCTGACAAAACATTGTTGGAGGAGGAATATTTTACCTCCCTGGTGGTGTTTGGTTCATGATGTGGAGGGGAAGGTGGCAGCCTTCACCCCAGGCCACTGTCCCATGTCGGGGGAGTGTATCACATGGCTGTCTGCCTCATCCATCACTGAGCAGGAGGGTGTGTGTGTGTGTGTGTGTGTGTGTGTGTGTGTGTGCAGTTTGTTTCTGTACATCACTCATATTAAATATTTAGGAGAAACCTCCACCAAAACTAGCTGCCAAAAGTCGAAATTGTCTTTTAATTTCATGCCGTGAGCTCACACTTTTATCCAGAATGACTAAAAATACTTTAATTTAATTAATGACCACCGTTACAAGCAACTAATAGTAGAAAGGTCAAGGGTCAACAGATGTAACGAAATATCCCTGTGACCCTGCAGCGGTCAAGTCTGATACACAAATGTGAGGAGAGGAAATAAGAGAAGCTGAGGAGATGGGCGGAGGTAGAGAGATTTGTTTTTTTTTTAACTTCAAAACAGGGTCCAAGAGAGAAATATGTGATTAATGGGAAGTCAGAAACTGGATGAGTTTTTTAAATATTTCCAAGAAGGATCAGAATTATCTTCACCTCTCGTCTGTGACCTTAAATTCATGTTTAATCTGCTTGTTATACAATTGGGTTTGGTGCTCTTCATTTTGCTACAAGCCACACTGGATACATTTTTAATCAGGCTTTTTAATAACTTTAAATATTAATGCTACATAGCGCTAACAATTAGCCCTGAGAGGGGTGTTGATGAGTCCTCTGTTACCCTGCCTATCCTACCAAACACACCATATTCCCTCCCACAACCCATTGTGGAACTAGAAAGCATTCAGAGAGCACAGACCTCCAACACAACTGCACAATCCTCCCATGGCCAATGCATTCATTTACAAAGAACACATAAAGTTAGCCGGTTAATTTGTGGCCTATTACAAGACACCAATGTAGGTAAACCACTTAAAAAACACATTATATCTTCCTAAAACACACATTAAAAACCAAAAAACAATGTCAGTCATAACATTTTACGTCTATCTACAAAATTTCAACTAATATCCTCATATAAATAGTTTCAAATACAGTGATTGATACTGAGAAACAAATTGAGATAATGTGAATCAAGTGTGAGTGGAGGTGCTGTGGACGTCTTCTTGTGTAGGGGAATGTTAACACTTTATTTTACGAGTCAGTAATTTCGTAATCATTTCTGAATAATTACTTATTTTCTGTAATTTGGTACTAATTAGAAGGAAAATGGGAACTTCCTTGACAGAAAGGCGCATTCATTTATTATTGGAAACTTTATTCTTTTTATATGTTGAATTGTATGCATACCTGTACACAGATCTCACATTTTTGTCTCTTTCACTGACAATTAAACATTTGCCTTTTACTTAACTGTAACCACAATCTTTCCCTAACCTTAACCTCGCCATAATTGCCAGGCACAGATTGTAGAAACCAAGAATAAACACTCTACTTGTAATTGAACATAATCAGGGGTTTTGCAGACTATATAGACGTGCTTGTCTGGCTATAGATTGCACTTGTGTTGCATAAATCAGGTCTCCAATCATATGCTCATTAGGTTGTGAACATATTGTTCTCTTATGCCCACCTGTGCGGGTCATTCATTGGACAGGAATCCCGATCAGTCTGCTTTTATTGGCTAACCTGACTCTATGTAGCCAATGATTAAGCTTTCATGAATGCCCATCTCACCCGGCATCTCATCTGTGCCAGTTTTACATCAGATGTAATTTTGACAAAAATAAATGACACAAACTTTGACGTGTTATTCAACTCCAACAAGTTTTATTATGTACTGAAATAGATACCAATGATTGCCTGGAAGGGAGACATCTTAAAAACAATGTCATCAGTAATGTAAAGTGTACATGATTTGTAGTAAGACATAAAACTTGTTATGGTCCTTTAAATTCAGTTCCAGGTAACTTTAAACAGGTACTGAAAACAATTAAATAAATTCTTATTTTTTTATTTCTACAATAAACACCTACATACTCATGCTGTGTCACCTGTTCAGATGCCTCAGGTGTTTTCTCTCACCTCAGTTTAACGTTGGGCGGCAGAGTCTCCGCCTCGTCTTCCTAAAGGTTACAGGTACGATGACATATGGCTCCACAGCAGCCATACGTCTTGTCAAAGTGCCCTCGGGCAAGACACTGAAGCTGTACCTGCTGTTCAGCCTGTGGCGCTCTGACTGGCGCCTGCTCCGCTCCTGGCCAGCCATGTTTTAGTTTCAGCTTTTGTTCAGCTGGCAGCTGATTGGTGATGACATGACTGGAGGAGGAACGTGAGAAGGGAAAGGAAGGTGTGTGTCAGTGTGTTTCTGTCTGAGTCTGTGTGACTGTAATCATATTTAAGTGGGAGGATGGTTGATTTAGGATGAGGGAATATCAGCTCCAGGTGTGTATATGTGTGATTATTGTATTTTAACAGTTATCGAGGAAAATACTGCAAAGTGAAGGTGTTTTGTTGGCGGACATTTTACTAAGGCTTTAGTTGAAGATGAGAAAGAAAATTGAAAAAAAAAAACGTTTTAGTTGACTAATCTTAACCAAACCTTAACTCTAACTCTAACAACCTATTTTGGAGTTTATGAATGAGGTCTAGTTAAATGTAATTGGAAGTGGATGCTTGTGAGTAAAATCCCCATCTTATCAAGTAATTTCTGTCTATAATCGACTCCTAAAAAAACATTTTCCTTAAAGCGAGTGAAACAAGCTGCCAGTGCTGTCAGAATGCTTCAGTTTGTTTCCAATACAAATCAACTTGTCTCAAGAAATTTCTTTATATCACTGTCTGTTTCTTGAAACAAGAAAAGAAAAAGGTTTCCCTTGTTTAAGAAAATATACTCTAAGGACTCAAATTACAGACAAAAATGACTTGGTATCTTTGCATTTTTATGTTTTTTCTGTGTGTGTGAAAAGCAGTTCATATCACCCAAAGTTTGAGGATCTGACCACTGAGGCTTTCAGTTCACTACAATTATCTCAAATGATACAGAATGTAACCACAAAATAAGCCTAAATTCTTAAATCGCCATCGTTACAAGTAATTTGTAGTAAAGCCTGTGAAGGTCAAAGGTCAAAGCACCCAGACAACAGATGACAAACGACCCTTGAACAGTCATGAGGAAACAGAGAAATGTGATGAGTGGAGAAAAGATTTATTGCAGTTCAGACAAGAGAGTGTGGAGAACATTAATATGGAAATAATTAGGAATGACTGGCAGCAGACCAACTTAGCTTTTCACTGCCCGCAAATATTTTGGATCTGAAGTCCTCCCTCAGCAGCCTTCTGTGCTCGATTACAAACAACAGCTCAGCTTCTGGTCAGTAACAACCTCTCTGCTATGAATCATGACAAATATAGTTTAACGTTTCTGACAGAAATCTGAAATGAGGAAGTATGGAGAGTGTGTAATTTCTCATGAAATGCCTCAGAGTTTCAAACAACCCACAAGCACTCAAGTGGGAAATTCATAATTTTTTCTCTGAGTGTTTCCAATAAAGGAGCTTCACTGCAGAATCATGTGTTCTCATCTCTAAATAAAGACATTTTATATATACACAACTCACAGCGATGCCTGAACCGTCGTCACAAGTTTTCTCAGTTTTATTTGCCCCACTAAAGATCATGTGCACTTTATCTGGGACACTTGACCCTGCAGCTGTCCTGTTAGCAGCTCGCTGTCTGTCTCATTTTGGTGGAAGCTTGCGATAGGCTTCCTCTGCATTCCAGTCTGCGAGATGAATCTCTGTCTGAAAAATGTCATCCAATAAAGCGGAGTGCACATGTTTGTGTAAGGCGAGAGGAACCGGCATCGCCATCATCCATCCATCTGGACGTCTGCAGAAGTTGGCCGTGTGCAGTCTCAGGCTGGGGAAACTTGTCTGTTTCAGGCTCCAGATGCGTCCGACCCTGGCGCATAATTCAGCGCAGGCCTCGCAGATCAAGGCATTTCCTCTGAACCCCCCGCTGACATCCATCCCAACTTTCATTAAACCCTGATACAGCCGAAAGCTCGGACGGCCGTCTGCGCCGGCGGGTGCAATCTGCGCCGCTCGACGGCATCGTTTGTGGTTAGACATGTGCGTGCGTTTGCGGCTGCAGGGGGAGGCTGGAATTCCTCTCCATCTGGGAATGAGGAAATGAGGCAGTGGGACCACGAGCTGAGAAAAGATTGTAATAAGTATCAAGGCAATACACATTCCTGACTTAAGAGTGGACATATTGGATGGCCGGGAGATGACGGGAGATAGCTCGAACATAAATATCAAATACAAGATGAACTGTGTCTGGGTAAATGGTCTCCATCTTTGCTAATGTTCTGTGAAGATTGAAGCCTTTTCTTTTTGGCCCCACTAGTGGCAGGGCCGAAAGATGACAATGTCGACTGGACCCTCTAAAACTTTGGTCCAGTCCAAAGTAAAACTGGCCAGTTTCCCATGAAATGAAATGGATGGTCCACAGAAGAGGATTCTTGAAGATGATTTTGGTGACCCCCCTGACCTTTTTTCTAGGCCGCTGCAACATATACATTTCCCTGTGACTATCACTTTGGTTCACACTGCAAAAAATCTCCATCTCATCAAGTAATTTCCTAGTTTTCTTTGCATTCAAAATAGGTTAATAATGAAGCTTCGCTGGCAGATTTATTTACTTGTTTCAAGAATTTAAAACTTTTAAGACTCATTACTGACAAAAACCAAATTCTTACAGAACTTGTAGATTTATTTCACCTTTTCACAGAAAATAAGTATCTATACCCCCGACCAGAAGGGAGTGGCTGGAACTTTACTGAAAGTGGATGGGATGTATCCATGCAGACCTTGTCTGTTTTCTCAGTCAGCCTGGTCAGGTACAGGTGGTACAGGTCAGCCTGCTGTTCCCCCTTGACTTTCCCACAGGTCAGCATACAATTACACAGAATACTCTCAATAAAAGATTTGTAAAATAGAGTAAGAATTTTGTTATCAACGTTAAAAAAGAACGTTTTCTAAGAAAGTAAATGCGCTGTTGGCCTTTTTAAAAATAGCAACTGCACATCGGTCCCAGGAGAGTTTGTGATCTATAATAAGACCAATATACTTATACTCCGTCATCACCTCAATCTCCTCTCCTCTGATCCTAGATAGAGTGGGTGGTGGAGCATCACGTCTAAAATCTAAAATCTGTTTTTTGGTCTTGGATGTGTTCACATTCAAATGTGAGGCCTCACACACAAAGTCATTTAGAACTGGACCATGTTCGATTTCATCCTGCTCCAACAGGCTGACCAAGGTGGTGTCATCTGCAAACTTAATTATATGGTGTCCAGGGTATCTGCCACGACAACAGTCCGTGTATAAAATATATAGCAAATGGTGACCCGCTGACCTTTCCTCTATAGCACCACCCAAGCCTACCAAGCAAGGCTGTGAGGCAATTTTGAAGTAGTGGCCACAGTCGGAATTGCAAGTCATGTGACGCCCACTGTCCCAAAATGACTTTCCCCATGCTTTATCATTATAAAAGATTATTTTTAAGAAATTCTAAGCTTCACAAACACTCTGACTCTTCATGTGATGAAATTTGACATGTAGTTTTAATAAAAAGTTAAAAGTGTGCATGCTTAATTGGAAGAAAAACAGTGAAATCTAAGAAAGCCATAAGAACTTTTTCGGTGTTTGGGCTCAGTGAGCAGTTTTTATCAAAATAAATGAAGTATCATCTTGGCACAAGATCCGGTTGTCTTAATACATCCATAGCACCACCTTAGGTCAAATGTTCCACTCGGACAAAAGAAATATAAAAATCTATTAGGCAGATTTCAGATCATTCCTGTTCCCCAGAGGATGAACCCTTTAGATTTTAATGACCATCATGACCTTTCCTCTATCACCACTTTCAGTACAAACTTTACACTTTTTTCTCCACTACTATTACTCTGACAATAGCTATATCATTAGTATGTTGTTTGTGTGTTGTTTCTGTACAACACCTTTATATTTGGAGGTGTAATGAACATTTTAGCCTCTAGGGGCCACTAGCATGGCTTGACTGTTTGTCATATTGACGTAGGTGTTTATGAATGGGTCTTTGGGGCAGGAGATGTGTTTGGAAGGTGTAGGAGTGTGTGTGTGTGTATGTGGAGCAAAAGGTCAGTAGGTTTCCTTTGTTTTTCCTCTCCCCTCATCTTTTTCTTCTGTTCCCACGCCGCGGCGGTGATGAATCACAATCACACAGGGTCACTTTGAACTTCAGTGCCAGGTGACCGACCCTCTCGTCCCCTCTCTCAGATAGATGCATTTGATGACAAGCGGTACTCCGGTGCGTCTGCAACACGCCGCTCTGACATGTCATCGACGTCTGGCCGGCAGCCCGCCCTGTCGCGTCATTGAACCAGAGGGAGAAGGGAGGCTCGGCGCCTCCTGATTGGTGGCTTTGTGCGCGGGGTGTAAAGGTCACAGCAGAATTTTTAGAGCGTGATAAGCTGCTGTTTGACCTTATCGCTGCGCCGGCTTAGACTGAGCTTTGTGACATATGATATGAAAGGTGCAGGGATGAAAGAGTTTACTCAACCCCTCAAATACTGTATATACCATAACACATATACATTACATCACCTGTAGTGTCTGAGGTGATAATAACTGCATGTACACAGCAAAACTCTGCATCTTATTTAGCCATTTTTGGGTCCTAAACATTTATTTTATTCAAACAAGTGAGATCATTTTAACCTGTAATGCGTTTGAGAGTTTCCCTACGGGGATAAGAGTTTCCCTACGGGAATCAATAAAGTATTTCTGATTCTGATTCTGATTGAGATCAACACACTCACGACACAAAGGTGCAAGAAGACCAAAAACATCAAATCTTGAAAACAAGAAAGCTCTGCACACATGGGAAGCTGAGTTCACAATTGTTGTTTTCATGGTCCAAATTCACAGGAACCTTCAGATACAATATATCACAAAACCGAGAATAAATCAATAGAGAAAGCAACCAGGACACCAAAATAATGAAAATACATATTAGAAATAATCAAAAGAACAGAAATATTGTCCATCACTATAACAGACCAGAGCAGAAGCGCATTTCTTCACACCAATCAACAAGCGATTCTGCTCCTCTGCTATTCTAATCACAATAAAGAGCTGATTTTTATAATAACCTCATGAATTTATAACTTAAAGCTTTGTGTTTCTGCGGGGTGTCGTTTCTTTTGCAACAATAAAGTTAAAAGTTAAGTTAAAAGGATCGCCTTGTGTGATGAGGAGGGGCACACTACTCGTCTCTCTTGCTCTCTGTTTAGAGACAACTGACAAATATGTGGAATAAGTACGTCATTTAAAATACACAATCACAAACAGCAGTGATACTATTTCTAATAAATATAGTGGATGGGCAGATCTTGATATTTTATAATGTGGGGGGAAAAAATCACTCCAGGAGAACAGGAGGGAGAGGGGCAGAGAAATCAAAAGGGTTGGCAAGCATGGGATATTATTTATCAGAATCAGATCATTTATATCATATATAATATCAATTTATATTGTTAAAATAGATTATGAATGTGGTTTCTTGCCAGATTTTATGAACAAATATCTGCAAAATTAATTGCATTCCCAACAGCCTCAGCTGTACTTTGTGTTTAGCGCTAACTAGCAAATGTTAGCGTGCTAACAAGCTAAACTAAAATTGTGAACATGGTAAATCCTGAAATGAGACATTTCTTGAAAAACAAATGTCTGCCCAGTTGCCAATTTTTTTTGTTTTTTGCATTTTGTAAACTAAACCTGGGCTGTTGCTGGACCGTGAGACAATAAACAGGATAGGAACATTTATGTTAGACAAAATCATACTTATTTTTTCAGTATTTACTCTAATCTTTGCTTATTTCATGGGGATCACTGGATAATTGTACCCCTCAGACCTCTAAAAATTATGATTCTTTTTAAGCAGTCACAAGCCAAAAGCCTTGGCAACCACTGAACCAAACAACTGCAGACTTGTTGCCTTGTTTACAGCTGTTGGTTGTAAACAGACTTAAAATGAACCGCATCAGTGAATCTGTGTACATTTTCTATTGTTTCAGCCCTGCGGTAGTCAGAGTTGGTTGCAGGGCTGTGTGACCTTGTGAATGGGGCGAGTATTTTTGCAAAAAGCCTTGAGTCTCGCTAATTTGAAAAACAATAAACCCCTTCTTGGTCTCTCACTGTGAATTTGGGTTAGAACGTCAGCCAACCACCCCCAAGTGTAAATAAAACCCAAATAAGCAAAAACAACTCTTGCTATCACCCTGTTTTGTATATGAACTCCCACTGATTTTGTGTCTTGCAGCCTGACACCTGGACTTTTATCAAAGTCACCAATTGGCTTTTCATCACGTCAGAAACATGAGATATAGATATAGAAAGACAGAGGTGAACACTGTTCCCATGGTTACTGTGAGTCATCCTGCACCAGCAGAGCTAGAGGATAAAGGAAAATGTCTGTGAATGGGTGAAGGGTTGCCCGTTTGACTGGTAAGATCTTCCCGGATAGTTTAGCCCCTGCGTTTGTTCAAACGCCTATAAACAACCTATGTTCATGTTTAGCTGACAAAGAAGTAACCACGTGAATTATAACAGAATACTGTACTGCCCCAAGTCCACTGTGTGTCAGTTGGTTGGGATTTGTTAAGGAATATGTACCACTAAATCATAATATGACCTGAAATGACCTTAAGGTCCTGCTTTATCTGGGTAGTTGTATACAAATCTAGACTTTTATTATCTAATATCCCAAATAAATTTATATTTAATCACATTATCACAGAATAATTTATACATTTCAAATTTAGGGGCCAGCTAATGTTTTAGGATAGAAGTACTAATAAGTCTCTGGGGCTGTAAGCAAAATATAATTGATGTGTATCCAACTGATGGATACTTATGTACACTAATCAGAGAGTGAGAAGAACCAGCGGGTCAATGGGGGCCCACCTGCAGGTTAATCCGGCCCTGACCAACATAACCAAGTTGTTTTTTAAACTAAACCTCACATTAAAGCTTAATTTAGACCTCTGCGTAGAAGTGCCAGTATCAATTTAATGATTAACATTAATACATGACAATGGTATGCACACTTTTAAATAAAGAATGAATAGAAAACCTCATGTCATCTCTTAAACACAAGTAACAGAGATGGTGGTCTTTTCTCCTGTAACTGGTTTCCTAAAGAAACGGTGTTCAGAGTTAAAAAGTTCATAAGGTCAAGGGTCACTGAAGAAGTGATCAAGAACACTGCATGTCATGTTCTTTGCTCAGTAAAAAAGAAAAAAACATCCAATAAACCCTGAAGAAAACTGGTTCTTAATAATCCAACATTTTAAAGTTTTACAATACCTTTAGATGCCATAAAATACAGACACCAAGATATCAGATTTCAAAACCAGCCGCGTCATCTGCTCCTGCTCCATCCTTCACGTCTGGATAACACTCAAGTCCATGTCCAAGGCTATGTGGGGTAGGTGGGGGTGTCCAAACAAGCCTGAGCGAGTAACCTGAGAGCACTGACCTGGGCGTCGGGCCGTATCGAAGGGGGACATCAGCCCGTATTGGGGGCTGGGTTATCGTTCCTGATCTCTGGACCTTTTCCAGCCCACTCCACCTCTGCTTGACCCTGCGACCTCGCTGCAGCTCTTCATGTGCCGACGCTGTTTCTTTTCCTTTTTTTCTGCGTGTGTTTGCCCAGCACTTTTAGAAGCCCAGACAACGTGTGTGAGCGTGAACATCAGATAAGAACATCCAAGGTGTGTGTATCTGTGTTTGTGGGTGAAGGAATCTGCAGTGTGTTTGTGTGTGTTAGATAAGGCCATCTAGGCTCTGTGTGTGTAGATGTCCGGTGATAGCAGCAAGTGTGTTCTTGTGTACATTTGTGTGCTGGTGTGTGAGATTAGAGGGTGGATGACAGATGTTTGTGAGTGTATTATGGCGTGTGTGACGGATGCTGCATTGGATTGATGGTGTCCAGGTTTTTAACTTTGTACCACCCACTGTTCTGGCCACAGGACTCCAGCACTATGTAGAAATTTCATGGACTTTTAGTACTATCAAAAGTAACACAAATATGAACATGAAATATATGTATTAATAGATTAGACTCTCATCTTGTCGGCCACTGTGGTCGTGAAAATAATCCAGGTACAATGCACAGCACAGTATAAGGCAAACCTAAAAAAGATGCTGTCCCCCTACCTTCGATGCAGTCTAAGAATGGAATGGAATATATCCTTGAAAACCTTATCTCGAAATAGAGAAATGAGAAATTTCTATATACTGTTGATAATATTACAAACAAGCTTTATTTATATAGCATTTTTCAAAACATATGCTACAAAGTGATTCACACACTAATCAACATAAGAACAATATAAGAAAAAAAACCAAGATAGAGTAACAAAATGATAAAACATACAACAAGAAGACAGAACTAGACTAAGAGTTTACAGCCATGCTAGCGGCTCTGTGAGGCTGTACTTAGACACAGTGGTGCTTTAAGATAAATGCTAATGTCAGCATGCTAACATTTGCTAATCAGCACTAAACACAAAGTACAGCATCCATTTAGTAGATGTTGAGATGTTTCACAGGATAAGTGAAAGCTTTCATTGTTGGTGGCACTACAGAAAAAGTCAGAGGATCACCAAAGTCGTCCTCCTGGCACCATGGATGTCTGCACAAAATTTCATGGCAATAAATCCAATTGTGGCCTCGTGGTGGCTTAAGAGGAAAAGTCAGGGGATCGCCAATATCAGCAGAATTTATCTTCTCGAGAGCCACAGAGCCGTGCCGCTAGCATGGCTAAATATGTTTAAAACCCCTTTGTCATCTCATCTATAGACACAACGTTTAATGTATGAATCTACTGCCTCACGATTAGGAGACAGGCCGCTTAGATAAACCTTAATATGTTAAAAATGCTTCATCATTATATGAGAAGAGCAAAAGCTACTTTAGAGCTTTACTTTGATCTCTTAAGGATCTAATTTGTTGCTTATTCAATCCACATTTGAACATGAAGAGGAAGCCGATGAAATTCCTCAGATTCTGTCTCCGCTTGTGGGACAGTCCTTCCCCCGACACTGGATCTGCTTCCCACTACCCGTCTGTTTACACTGGATTTTTATGTGTTCCTATTCATTCTTCATGATCATTTTTACGGAAACACAGAACTCTCCTTCTGCTTATTTTACCCACAACCCTCCACAACCTCTCCTCATCGAGCAGGCGTTGGCCGGTGGAGGGCTGTCGGCACTTCCACCGCGCCTCCCAGAAGGGCTGGCAAAGATTCACAGAGCAGCCTGTCAAAATGTTGATGCTAAACTTACAAATGTTCCGCTCCAAAGAGACTTTAAAGGGGAAGCATGTGTTTGGGCCCAGGCAGAAATGATGAGGTGGCGTGGACATGCAGATGCACTCAGCTCCCCTCAGATCAGGATACAAACGGCCGAGATAAGAATGTCAAGTATTTTTTGGCCTTGGATGTTGTAAACCTAACACAGTAAACAGAGTGGGTTTCAGCAGAGTGTGTGGATGCCCGGGAGCTCCAGTTTTTGAGGGCTGGATGTGGCTGACATTTTTGCATTTTAAGCATTTAGCTGATGGTGTTATCCAGGTCAACTCAGAGTGAGTACAGGGTTAGATTACAATCCCAGCTGCAGAGCAAAGATACAAGAGTCCAAGCTGCGAGAATGGATGATGAGTGAGGAAGAACTTTTAAGAAAGGATTAAAAGTTAATGGAGGTTTTTGTGCTCCCGTTGGAGGCAAAAGATCTTGGAAGTCACAAGGAAACTGCATTTCATCAGAGTTTCACTTATTTAATTTGATGTAGAGGATCTGTGGTTAAATCAGCACTGCAAACATCTCCTTCCTAAAAGGTTTTGGTCTGTAATTGAGTCCTTAAAGTCTTATTTTCTTGAAAGAAGTTAAAAATAATGCAGGTCGCTGCACTAGAATCAAGAAAAATGATACTTGATTTTAGAAAATTGTTGAAACAGGTTGAAAAAATAAGATTTTTAGGCCTTAATAACAGACAAAAATGACTTGATAAGGAGATTTTTGTAGTAAAGGTTGGTTCAAAAGTGTTCAGAATCTTGACCTGTCTTCAATTTTCTGCAATTTTGCAACATAATGAAATTGAATAAGAAAAGTGTTTTAGAAAAAAGACACTTGGGTACACATCTGCTTTCAGTATTTTATTGTAATTCTATTTTAGTGAACTTTTAAGACCAAGCCCTGGTTAAAAATGTAAACCACAGATGCCTATATGTGACTTTATCACATGTAAGCTTATGAAATGTGTTTCACAGGTGATTCCGGTGCTTTTTTGTGAGGGAAATACAATCGATCAGTCAGTCAAAACTGTTGTGAAGATGCAGATTTTATGTAATGTGGCAGGATGGGCTAATTTCTGGTTTTATTGATCTACTTATTTGTGCAGTTGAAGGTTGAAATATTCTTACTGCACTTGCATATTTTGTCAATTGTTCTGTTGAAGTCACCACAAAAACATTTTGTGCCAAAGAGTCAATTACTGAGATTTTGATTGAAAAATATTAGAAAAAGGAAATAATCTGTGCATGTCCTGCATTTCTTCTTGAGCAGTGAATTCTCTGACAAGGTGAAAAGGTCATTTTTCATTTCACTGTGAGATCACAGTCGAGGCCACTTGTCTCACACAACTTCCCACTCAATCAAATCAACATCGGTCGAGGAGTGGCTCAGAGTTAACGCGACGGTTTGAAGTGGGGAGGGGAGAGGTAGGAGCGACGTTGGGGCTAAAGGACAATGGGTTCAGCTTTGAGGTTTGGGCGTCAGGGTCTGAGAGAGGGGATTAAATGAATCTCCGGGAGCCTTGTTGGGGGGTTGAGGTGGACTTGAGAGGGCCTGGTTCCCTCTTGACTGGTGGGCAGCTGCAGCAGGCATTCCTCCTGTTACAGCCCGTCATCCAGCACCTCTTAAAACCGGACGGGCCGAGCAGCACGCCTGGGCCTCAACCTCCGTTTGGCCCGGCTTGGCATGGGGAAGGACCGGCTTTTACCACGACTCACCCCATGGATCACTTTTAACGACTCTGCTGACAAGGTTTTAGGCTACGTGCAATTAGACCGCCAATATCTGTGCAATGTGGTTGCTTCACTTTGTTAGCAACAGATATGACGTTGAGGATTATCTGAGAAATGGAGTGAGGACATGGAGGTTGTGGAGAAGGTGTCTGTTCTTTCCACAGTTTTGACATTTCATTCATTTCTGTGTTCCTAGAAGTGTTTTTGAGTGGTGTCATTATTAAAAGCAAAAACTCATGTCCTTCCTTTTTCATTCCTCGGTGACCATGTGATTCAGCACCGAGGCTTCTGTTGTGTGAAGTGACTTTCGACACACATTTCCTGATGACGCTCTAAGGCCATTTTCAGGGAAGTAACCTCAACGCCACTAACATGTACAGTTGGTCACTGGGATGTGACAGCCGGTAAAGTTATGGAACTTCAGGCTGATTGAACTCTTTATGAAGTTTTAGTAACTAGCATCAAACTGAAGGAAGATTGAACACATTTTACTGTTTACGGAAGAGTCCCTGAAGATGTATAGTCTCGTTTTCAAGAGGGTTCCTGACAAAACAGTTTGACAAGCTATTCTTTGCTGTAGATGGGTCACAGCAGTGCCCAAAACACATGATTCTGTATATAAAGCCTACAAACTGCACAAAGGCCATCACATTGTTACATAATATTAGGTCAGTTTTGTCAGTCAGTCAAACCACCTCATCACCAAATAAGGATTATTTAACCAAACTTCCATCAACCAAGTAAAATGAATACCAAACAAAATAATCAGCACAAAAAAATCAAGATAGTTGGGTTTCACATGCTCAGCACATACACAAATTCTCACATTTGATCCAGCCGGCCGAAAACGACGCTATGAGAGCGGTGAGAGTGAACCAAAGTTGTGGCCGGACAGCTAAACAATGAACTGAAACTCACTATAAAGCTCCATAAAGCCGAGAGGAGCTGCAGATTCAGCTGATGACTGTCTGTAGGTTCATCACTACCACAGACGCCTTTCACATTGTCGTTTGATACATTATTACTAAAAGATATTGATTGTAGCTGCTTTTTAAAACATATTTCTAAAGGTCTAGTTGATCATTTGCAGTGAGTTATACTGGTTAACTCACTTCTTTCACTTTCTCGCTTGGCAACAGTGTT
Organism: Siniperca chuatsi; assembly: GCF_020085105.1. Classification (NCBI taxonomy): domain Eukaryota; kingdom Metazoa; phylum Chordata; class Actinopteri; order Centrarchiformes; family Sinipercidae; genus Siniperca; species Siniperca chuatsi. Next base: position 2,406,672 of record NC_058065.1, on the reverse strand, counting down.
GGTTTGAACGTTAGTGTGTGCTTGTTTAATGTGCGTTACCCAGAGGCAATAAGGTCAGACGACAGGTTCACTAGGTGATGCAAAATGACACGCTTTGTATCACTTCAAAAACCAACGAGGGTTCAAAACCTTTAGGAGAGTGTTGATCAACTACTAAAACAGTTAAATACAGAAATGGATACAGCTTAAGCTCACAGTTAAAACTGCTTTGGCGTCACATTCATTCCTCTATTCATCCTCAGTAGACAATGTTACTACATGAGCAATACGCTGCCGTAGTGCAGTAATAAATGAATTCATTTTTCTGACAATCAAATGTTAAACAAATCTCATGGTGAGGCCGTAAGATCTTTAAGTAGAAACATCTTTTCTAGGAATAAATCTGGCCTCTATGCTACTTCCTTTAACACATTTGCTGACTTTGTACTTCTTTCTTTTTGGGTAATTTACAAAAAAATAAACATTTTAACAATCATCTCATCTCAGCAGAACCAGTGATGTTTCTCTGGATTAAAGTTTCTGGGAAATACTTTTTCAAACGAGGGATTTTTGCCCAAACCCGCGTGTGTTTCTAGCCTCCAGCTTTGGTTAGAGAGTTTAATAGTTTGGACAGACAGTCCAGCTGTGCCAGATAACCCACATCTTTTGTCTTGTACAGTCACAGCCAGCAGGTTTACCACATCCCTCCACACAGAGCTGGATCACACAGCTCAGCGGGAGGATTTACTGCGTGTCCCAACAAACTGTAACATTTCCAGGGGATTTAAGTTGCTAATCAGTGTTTATGCTGCGCAGAAATGGAGCGGGTCCAGGGTAATAAAACATCAGCGTTTCAGCTGCACAGTCAGAGTCTAGACTTTCTCAAAGCCTAATGGGATTCCTTCAGATTTACATTTACTAAGCCTGTAAGGTAGAGTTCGGGGCGCCGTGGCCTGACGTGGCACCACTGCCAACCAGAAAAGTAGAAATATAGAATAAACTAAACTACTGCCTCATCCCTGAGCTTCTTCCTCACATGAGAAAGCCTTAAACAAGGTATTTGATCTTCGTTGAATGAAGGAGCTCATAAAAACAGAGAAGCATCCTCTGACTGCTCCATCAACTAACATATCAACAGGAAAGTAAGCACAGATAGCTTGATGAAGCATTTGGTCTATAGATTGTTAGAAAACAGTGAAAAATGTCCATCACAAGTGCCCAGAGGCCAAGTCGACATCTTAAAATGTCTTGTTTGTCCGACCAACAGTTCAAAACTCAAAGATATTCAGCTGAAGTTCTCAGCAAGAAAACAGTCACCACAAGATCCAGTGAGTAGCTGTTCTGGAGCTTTTGATCCAATCACATGGTTTAATTTGTTGTGGAGCGAGTGAGGGTGTTTTAGTCCTCAAAATTAAACACCAAAAGACGTTGTTTGTAACTTCTCTCTGGAACGACACAGAAGCGTTTTCTGATTTGCAACAGACATCATTTGTCTGTTCCAAAACGGTTACAAATCACTGCTGAAAAATAAATCTGTTTTACGATGTGACAACGCTATGGTTAAGGTTTGGTTAGGTTTAGGCACAAAAACAGCTTGGTTAGGGAAAGATCACAGCTTGGGTTAAAATGACTGCTTCATTAAGGTTAGAGGCGCTTTGTCGGCATACTTACAATAATAAACACGTGGTTAAGGTTCGGGAATGATCGTGGTCATGGTTAAAAGAAACCAGCACTGACTCTGGGTTGGAAACTGGAAACCAGCAGCGGTCTCTGGTGTTAAAGTCTGATGTTTTGTTGATCCACTCCGACCTCCTTACGAGTCGAAATGGCCCCATTGTTCACTGTCACCTAAACGTATTTAGTTTTGGGGCTCTGATGCTGATGTTTTAAGGACAGTCAGGATGTACTGAAGAGCTTTAGAGGATGTAACACAATGAGAATGAACATGATGAAGGCACAGATCAGACTTCGTGTCTCTCTTTCTCTTCCCCAGATAAAATCCTCCTTCCTCCTTTACCTCTCTCTTGTTTTTTCTTCCACCACCTCCCTCATCATCATCACCACCACCTTCACTTCCTTTCCTCCCTTTGTCTTCCACCCTCTTCTCTCCCCCTCCATCAATCCACCTTCCTCTCTGTCTCCTCTTCCTCCCTTTCTCTCCCTCTCTTCTTTACTCCATCCTTTCCTCCTGTCTTTCCTCCTCCTCACCTCCTCCTTCTTTCCTCTCCACCTTATCTTCATCTCCTCAACATCTCCTCCTCCTGGTTCTTCCCCACCTCTTCCTCTTCACCTCCTCTCCTTCACATCTTCTTCTCCTTTACCTCGCCCCACTTCTTCCTCCTTGCCTCCTTATCTGCCTCTTCCCCCGATCCTCCTCCTCCTCTTCCTCCTCACCTTAGCCTTTACAGTTTGTAACCCAACATATGGTGTCTTTAGGGTGGGAGTGTTTGGGAGGTTGGGTGGTAGCAGTAGCAGTAGTAGTGAATTAGATTTTACTTGAGCACATTAGATGCTACAGTTCAAATTATTTTCTAATTTTTGTGTGATTTATCTGATGACCTTATGTTCTCACGGTCGGCAAAGTTTATTTACAGAAAAAACTTTTTTCCACTTGAAATTATGCCCATAATGCATTATATGGTTTATTATAAGCACACTGTTGCTGCAGTATAATTCTAATAATCAGAGCAGGACATAATTAAGACAGTAGTTTACTTTTATGGGGAAACAGCAACAATTTTCTAAAGCCTCCAGTTTACTACCATTTTGGCAAACAGTAATCCTCATTCTTAGAGCACTTTTGGAAAAGCTTTTAGGTAAATAAAAAACATTAAACTGGAGTCACCACTGTTGATACTGCAGAGGTGCATAGGCCTGTGTTTTAAAATCAACTTTTTGATTCTACAGCAGAAGTACAGCAACAAATGTGTAGAAAAATAACTGGAATACTACAGTATATACATCTACTTTATACACAAGTGTATTCAGACAAAAATAGTCACAAATAAAGTATAGAGACAAGACGGTTACAATAAAAAAACTGCACTTGAATCAGATATCGCTCTAATAATAAAAAAAAAATTGAGTGGTATCTGCAGATATCAGTGTTAAAGTGTGTAAAGTGTGTGTGTTATAATGAAAGACATTAGTGCAGAAGGTGGACAGTTCAGTAGTGTGATTAAGGCCTGTTTACACCTGGTATTAACATGTGATCTGAACTTGGATCCATTATCTGGATAATGACAGCTGATTCACGTGCATTTGCATGTACACCTGGTATTATTACGCCTTCTTCTTATCTCCAGTGTGTATGCAAATTAGTCAGGCAGGGCTGGCGTCCAGATGTATTCTGGCTGATCGCGTTCCAATCACAACACGTTTTGCATTTTGCCTTCTCCAGATACAGATCACATGTTAATGCCAGGTGTACAGTAAATGGGGTCTAAATGTTGAGTTATCAGATCATGTATAAATTAATACAGTTTACACTACTAAACTGAGAAAAAACTATCCACTGATATCACTGTTAGCTAGCAGAGGGGTTACTTTCTCACGTGTATTTATTTATATTTTTCCTAAGGTACCTCAACAAGAACAGGCATTACTGTCGGGCACAGTAGCAGCCACACAATTCCTCCTTAGACTGAAAATCATCAGATTCTAAATTGTTAAATAAAATGTATTATTTATGAAACACGTATTTTCATTTCATTTGGATGGGTGGGGGCATTTGCTTGACTATTTAGTGGAAACTTTAACCCATTTTGACATATCTGTGCTAATCCTTTTAATTTATCTCTTACTTAATCTGTAACAAATGTATTTTCTTTTCAAATGGAGACAGCCCCCTGTTGTTCCTTTCAGTGTGTTTCTTTATCATTTCTATAAATTTTACTTTCTCTTGACTTTTGAAATTTGAAAACTGAAAATTACCTGAAATAAATGGGGAAAAAAGACATAAAACCCAAATAAAATCAATGAATAATAAGTAATAAGTTTAAAAAGCTTAATGTAATCAACAAAGTAATTAAAAGGAAAACAAAACAAGCCGGGGGAGGAAGGGGGGAGACTGGGTGATGTCTTTGTGAAGGGGGGAGAGTAGCGACCAGGCTTTTCCTTTGATGAATTCGTCCAGGGGTCAAGTTCATGCGGTTGGCGTGCGTGGAAATCCGCGAGGCTTATCTCTCTAAAGAGTCCAGTGAGACAATGCAGATAGAGAAGATGAGGAGGGGGCACTATGTGTCCATCTGGTACAGAGGGAGGGAGGGGGGCAGAGAGGAAGAGGAGGAGGAGGAAGAAGGAGTGAGAAAGAGAGAAGGAGAAAAGAGAAAATTAGAGAGGCCAGAAGAAAGAAGGAGAGGATGAGGGAGGAGTGAGGGAAAGGTGAGAAAGAGGAGGTAGGAAGGAAGGAAGGAAGGGAGAAGGAAAGGTTGGAGGAGAGAGAGACGAAAATAGGGGGACAGGAAGGATGAGGACAGAGTGAAGGAGGGAGTAAAAGAAGGAGTTGAGAAAGGGAAAGATCTTGGAAGACGTAGGAGGAAGGAAGGAAAGAAGGAGGTGCTAAAGGGGGAAAAGAAATTTGGGAATGTTCCCATTTGTTATTCAGGTCGTCCAAAAATGTTGCCATTTTTTTATGATCAGACTTTTTAAAAGTAATGTGGCAGCCTGGCTCTTAGGCTGTGTATAGGTGTATAGCCCACATGTTTAAGGTCTCATGTTGCAACAAGTCCTCCGAACTAAACGACAAAATAAGTTAATTGTCTTCCAAAAACATCACAAATTTACAAAAATGATTAATATGAACAAGTTTAGGAAGTGAAACTACTTGGTTATGGTTAGAGAAGGTTGGTGGTTAAAAGAAACCAGCTTTGTTGGTTGTAGGAGACGGGATACAAACAGCGATCTCACATGTTGCTTTGTACGTCCAACTTCCCACTTCAAACTCCTCTAAAAACAAAAATTCTAAATTTGAAGATGTTTGTTTTCATGTTGTGCGTCATCATGCAAGTTACTGTAGTTGTCACTTTCCAGATGGTGAATATATTATTTTGGAAATGAAGTAACAGGCTGCGCTTTATCTGGTAGTTCAGTGCTTGTTTCCTCATATTGTGGTAAAGTTGTGTCACTGCAGTGAGGTCACAGTTGAGCTTACAATAACTGTTGTTGCTCAATCGCTGGTTATTTTTCAGTGCATCGCAGATGTGGCGCAACTCAGTCGTGCACTTTGTCTCTTTGCAGTTTGTGAACTTAAATGAATTGAGCTTTGTCGGTGACTGTTGTGTTTCAGATGTTGAGTTGACTGACAGGAACATGTGAGAAGTCATGGTGAAACACGCATTTACAAGCGTTTGTAAATGTTGCACAAATCTAGTGGGAATTTCCACAAATTCAACAAAAAGATGCTAATCATCTGCTGACGAAGGATCAAGAATACGTCATCAAAAGAGCAAATTACTTCTATACACCTATAGACCAACTTTCCCACCTCAGTTGAGCATCAAAACTTTTTTTGTAAAATCTAGGCTTTGCCGGAATTTCTTTAAGGTTTAAATTTGCACAAATTCAACTGTGAATAAAAACAGGTTGATGAAAAGTCAATTTGTTTGGTAATATCTCAAATTACAACTAGGGATAGACCGATGATCGTTCATATGACTGGTATTTTTTATAATACTGCCACTAAACAACTTCACTGTTAACCTTTCCCTCGGCTCCGATCGCCAACACACCTGTCTGCTCTGAATACAGCCCCCCCCCACCGACAATGTCATCGTCCATCCCGATGTTTCACTGTGGACATCGTAATATGCCAATTTGGTAGACATCGCCCAACCCTAATTACAACTGTATTCTTTCTTTTTTGTTTGTTTTCTCCAAGTAAAGGCCTTCAAGGTGGCCTGGGTCCAGGCCTTTGAATCCACCCACTCCAACAGTGGTTTCTGGGCTGAAAAAGCAAGCAAGCAATGAGCGCAGCGGGGGAACTAACTATTAGCCAATCAGCGCCACGGGCGGGACTAACGCCATTGTCAAGCTGTTGTCAAGCTGCACGCCACAACATAGGGAGGAGTAATTGCTATAGACAAGAGAGACGCTGCCATCGAGACAGCATGTCTTCTCAATATCGTCCGACATCATAGTTTGTTTTTACTTCGCTCCGCTCCACTCCTTAAAACCCCGGCAAAACCAATATGTTGGCATGGCTACGCATCAGTGTAACCTTAACGTTAGATTCAGGCGGATACGTTGGTCTCTAGTGATTGGTTAGGGACAACCGAATCCTCATCCCCCACGGAAATCAGTTAGAGTGGAGGCGATGTCAAACTGAAGATGGAAATGGAGCGTAACGAGATGACAATTCTGTCTGATATCAGGTAACCTTCAAGGTGCATACAGACTGAATATGAAGGGAAGTTGTGCCTCACTTTATTCTCTCGAATTTGACTCCTGGAGCGTTTTTGCAGTCCAAGTTTATTCGTCCCAAACGCCAGCGTACACACAGTCAGTGCGTGTGTTTGTGTGACAGCTCAGACTCGGACCTAGCCGATGATTTGGGTTCACATCCCAGTGCTAGGAAGCATCTGTCCTGCAGAAGTGTCATTGAGCACCACACTGAATCCCCCCCAGTTCCAGGGCTGACCTTTGATTTCCCTGCAGAGGGAAGGGAGGGAGAAAAAATCAGATTTCACGTCGGACTGCATCCATCATCACCTTTTTGCTTTGTGACTGCAGCTCAAGTATCGTCCTTCCTCATGCATCATTCATATGAAACAACTCAAGTCCTGTTCGCATGTGAAGTTGTTTATTGTTAATGTGTTTTGGTGGCTCTTGCTCGTTTTTGATGGCATGCACATCGTTCAGAGCGGCGGTGTTTCAAACAGATCTGAGCAGTGAGAGTGAGGAAACATAAAAGACTTGGTGGTGTCTCTGTGAGAGTGCAGATGATCCTTTTATGTGCTGTCTTTTGTGTTGAGGGGGAAAACCACAACTCTGTTTGAGGCCGTGGACGCTAACAGGGTCCAGCTGTGTCGCTCATACAGCCACGCAGTGTTACAGACAAATTGGATCTCCATGATCTCATAAATCACCTCGTCTGAGTCTGCCGTCCTCTCGCCCTCCTCATCTCACTCGCTGTGCTCCGGCATGGCGGTCGACCCTCGCAGGAAATTTACCACAGCTTTGAATGAATCATGACAAGAAGTTTTTTTGACATCCTGATCGCAGGTTCCTCAGCAGGTTGAATTATGGCAAAGATAAATTGTTTTTAAATTGGTTATTTATGGTTCATTTCTCTTAACTTGTTCAACCACATGTACAATTTGGTGAGTTCATCAAAGCCCCAGAACATTTTATTTCAAAGTTTAGTGAAAATCCCAGAGATGTCAAATTTGTCACACTGAATAATGAGATTTATTAAAATTATTTATATTTGATATAATTCTTCAACCATGGAAAAATTACAACTTTTACTTCAATATTTCACTCAGATAGAGAATAGAGAGTTTTGGGCTTTGCAGAGTGTGATGGGTTTTTTTTCTGACTTTCTTAGAAATTTAATTCAAAGACGTTGGGGTTCAGTCGATCGAGCAGAAAATCTGAGACAGACAAAATTATTCCACTTTAATAATTTATATTAAAATTATTTTACTCATTGAAAGGTATGGCAAGTTGCCAGCTGTCGAATAAGAACTGTCTCAAGCCAGGTTTCCATCCAAATGAAGCGTAAATGATAACTGAATTTTGAGAAAATCTGCAAAAGAAAATGTGAGTTAATGCACGTTTCCATCCGCTACCGTTATGCGATTATTAGGAGTTGGTTCCGTCAAGATAAACAGCTGGTGGTGCTAATTTTCCAGTCGGGTGCCATTAAACCACTGCAGAAGAAGAGGGCACAATAAGATGATGTAATTAAATGTGCGCCAGTCAAACCTCAAAAGGTGAAAAACAATGTTAGAAATATGACATGTATGTTTGTTTCATGTATTCATTTGCTCCACACAAATCTGATGTTTTCGTCTGCTGCTGTTTTTCTTCTCCTCAGTGGAGCGAAGGCTTCAGTGGATGTTTCAGTCACATGCTTCATGTATGTCATGATTCATTCGCTAAGTCTGTTTCCATTGCACTTTGTCACATTTTGCTTTCGACGATAAACCAACTTTTCCACCTCAGTCAAGAGTAAAAACGTTTTTGGTGATATTTGGTTGTTTATTGCAAACGTTAACGAACGGGAATTCTCCATCTCCTCTAGACCATACACTGTACCCTTCATTTTAGAGATGTTGACAAGGTGTGTAAGTGTGGATAGCGAGTCCCATTTTTTACTACACTGACCTGAGGGTGTTGATTTTTCATGAAATGGCTCGACACAGCCCTGAAATGTCTTGCTGGACAGATGGTCAGAAATTTGTGACTCAGGAGTTTGGAAAACACTTTGATTTCTCTCTTTTAGGTTACATGTGCATTATTAGTAATGTACTGTGTGTATTGCACATGCTATGTAAGTTATGTGAATTGGTTTTCTTTATTTTGTGTCTTTTTGTGGTACATTTAAACGTGTATGTGCTGCACTCTTGATCAGGTTGTCTTGTAAGCCCATGCTGGACAAAACTCAAACAAAAATGTAATATATAGTATAATAATCCTTATTTATATAGCACTTATAGCACAAAACAAGATTACAAAGTGCTTTACTAAAAGCCAAAGTAATAAAACAGTCAGGTAAAAGAAATTTCGAACTGAAAATAGTAAAATAGAAAAGAATACCAACACACACACACACACAAAGAGAATGCAAAAAATTAAAAACCTCCATCTTCATTTTTGTTCCGATCCCATAACTTTTACTCTCAGTTAAATTCTGAACCATTATTTTTTATTTGACAAAAAGTCATAGTTTTTACTGTCCGATGTGATTTGTGTTTGTTTAAATTTGAGCCTGAACATTGTGCCACTGTGACGTTTTTGCAGGGTTTTGGTGTTTAGACTGTAGAAAAGAATAGCGGGAGGGTTGGAAGGGAGAAAAAGTTCATTGTCACTTTATGTTGTGTATTTTGTTTTTATAGAGATCAGATGCAAAAAGCTTTAGACTGGGGCGAGAAAGCTCTTGTGGAATCTAATCCGAGGCTATCCAAGACACGTGGTCCCAGATTCGAGGGACTTCACCATCGCACCATCTCTGAGCTCTCAAAGAGGACTTTTGATGAGGGAGTGATGGTTTTAATGGTGCAGGGGGTGATGTGGTGGGGTGAGCGTGCTTCAAACATGTGGCTTAAACTCTGTCTGAACCCCCTTCGCCACCACAGCGCTGCATGGGAATCATTAGCAAATGTTCAGAGAGATGGCGAGAGGGTGTTTACGTCGCTGGCGTGTAGTTATATGCTGCGGTGTTGGCTGAAGCGATGTCTGAACACGGAGAGAACATGAGGGTTTTGGCTACATCAAAGACATCTGAGATGTTTTGACTTTGTTTTCCCGTCATTACGAGGATGATGGTCGCACCCTGCGGCTGTGGTAGCAACAGCTGCAAACAAGCAGTCTGAAATAAAATGACTCCTCAAGTTTGAAAAGACATTTATTTCATGGACTTAAAGGATAATACCACTTTTTTAAGACTTCGGTCTTTCAGGTTTTTCCACTTTTGTGGGCAATAAAGTTGTATTTTATTTTATTCTTGATCTGTCAGACTTCACTGTAGTGATGTTGCGTAGTGTTTTCTGCTATCTCACCTTCATTTGGGAGGTGTTTGAGGATCTGGTTCCCTTACTTTATATAGAGTTGATCAATCCGTCATGTGATCACCATACATACTAAGAATACAGACATCCCAATCCATCATTACATGAAATGTCTGAATTTGTTGTGTTTCAGTGCAAAGCAAATTCTACTCTCTCAACCTCATTTTTTAAAACACAGTATATTCAGATTTCTTCCATCTCTTAATGCATATGGATCATCCTCATTAATTTTAATGTCAACGGCTCAACACATCCCTCCTTTAGTGAATTCAGCAGGTCAGTACAGATGTTTATCCTCCCACAAGAGTAGATTCTTTTCACAGCAAGTCATCATAAAAACATAAACTTCATAAACTCATTTTCTAACTCTATCACCAGACAAGAACATCAATATTGGACAAAACCCTGGATTACATTCAGTGCCAACGATTTTATTATTGTGTTATTATACGACCTCCACCTTCCTACATAAAGGGCACACAACTTCCTGAGTTGGCACTCAATGTCGGCAGTGGACATAAATCATGACGTACAGAAATGTCCAGTGTGGCCATGATTCCTAATATATTGTCTGAATTTATCAGAAACCTTTTTTCTGAATTAAAGTTCATATTGTTCTCAAAAAATACCCATTGGACTCCGCAAAAATGGTCTAGTTCCTCATTTAGTCCAGTCCAGAAACCCAAAATAGCTCCCTCTTAAGGAAACAAAGCAACAAAGCTTCTTAATTCTCATATATTTCAAGATAGAGAGACATGAATGCTAACATACCTGATATGAATGATAGCTAAAAATACAATAACACCCAAGTTTAATAAACTGGAATGATCCTACTTAATTACAGCTTTAAACCATCAGCTCATCCTCTCAATCTTTCTGTTTCTGTTCTCTCCAGCCAAAGGTTTCACCACCTTCGATCCAAATCAAACCTTGAGGAAGCAGAATCTAGGTTAAGCCTGTGCACAAGTTGTTTGTCTTATTCCATTCAGTTTCCTCCCCCGAAGGACTCCCTTTTGTTTTCATTTGCGCTGTTAATCGATTTACGCTAATCAGCTAATAAATCGTTTAATCCACCAACAGATTACAGGAGCCGGCGAGGCAGCAGCAGCCACTGTCATCGCTCCATCAGAGTCCCGCTTTACTCTGGCTGTTCCGATGACTCACTCACCTGTGGTTTTCACAGCAGCGTTCGCTGTCAGTTTGGGACAAAAAGTCATACAACCACGACGCTGTTCGCTGCCAAAGATCCCCGAGGCACTAGTTAGGAATGATTCAGCAGTGTATCATAACTCCTTCCCCCGAAGCTCTGTGATATGAAACCCTGCAATAATCGCCCTGTAGTGCAGACAGCTGGCATGTCTGATCCCCACAGATTGGTTTTAGTGGCACAAATAAAGCTGATTAGCAGCACGTCGCTAGTCCCACTGACTTGTCACAGACACCGCTGCCTTCGGATGCCTTATGAGTGCGTGTATATGGATGTGTGTGCATCTACAGAATATGTACAGCATCTTTTTATGGAAGACTATATTTCCCTATTGCTTCTTTTTTATGTCCTCTTGAAATCTGTTGTAGCAGGTTTTCGTCAAATTGCTTCTCTTTGGTGCTCATATTCCACTAAAAAACATCCACGGCGTCCTCTGCTTGCCACCCAAAAGGGCCACCCATAATGAGCTATGCACCTCCACAACTCTCTGAATTAAGGGATGAGCTTTGTGAAAACGGCGTGGGAGGAGTACAGACAGTCAATTACTTGGATGTAAATACAGTTTGATGTTTTTCCAGTGGCAGGTGGGAAAGCTCAGAACATCTCCTCAGAGCGCTGGAGGGGTCAGTAGGGGCTGTACCCTCGTTTCTCCACATTCTGCTGACTTGCAGCGCTAAAGTGAAATTACAGTAACTTCAATTTATTTATGAGGGGCTTTTAACAGAACGGTTGGACCTGAAGTGCTTTCCCGTACAAGGCAGGAGGGACGTGGATGTAGAGAAAAACTGGGGGTAAAGCAAGAAAGACCAAACTACTTCTACTGTACATTTTCGCCCCAGAAAATCAAAAATTCTTTTTACTCCACTGAAATTATGAAACACCCTTTAATACAACAGGACAAGGTGCTACATGAATTACATCCCATCTCCTGCAACATCTTAAGATCGTAACATTTCTTTCAATCTCACAATTTTCCACAGCAGAAGGAGTTTACCCAGTTTTTTTCTGAGCACTTTAAGGACTTCTTGTAGGCTTAAAAGTTAGATTTAAAGTTCATTCTTGACTTTGGAAACACAAGTTGACAAAACAATGTCAGCAAGGTCCATTTAGTAGCTGTTCTGGAGCTCTGGGTCCTATCGCATGATCCTCTTCAGTTTTCCTACCTTTCCTTCGAGCACTAATTTATCTTTTCCTAAATCCTACATCCTGTCTTTCTATATTATTGGATTATTTTAAGGTTACAGTAGTTCTTTGCCAAAAGATGACCAAAATAAAAATCAATGAAGTCTCTATTTTGAGCTGCATCAAAGTCGAATGCTCAAAAGTTGATATCCAAATAACATCCAATTAATAAGTTCTTAATGAATTCTCTTAATGAATGTAATGATATCGAAGGAACCCCCACTTTATTCATTCTTGTCCAGACATCGCTCTCTGTCTGGACAAACGGACCAGTGATGTCTAAACGGTAGGTAATGGAGCTGAACATCCAGATGCATCTTGCACACTTTGGTTCTGCAGACGGTCACCACAGTGTAGACGTCACCAGGTATGCTCCCTGGACACCTCCAGCTGCTCAATATTTGATTCCCGCTGCCTCTCTCAAATGATAGAGGGCCTCCTTCAGCACCACAGGCTAACCTGTGAAAATAAACATCCACTGTTTTTGGTAAGCTGCTTTTGCCCGACTACTATCGAGTATCTTGTCGTAGAAAATCCCTGTTTGACTGATGTGCGGTGCACTAAGTGTGTTATTGTAAAGGATTTAGAGAAAAAGGCATGGGTCGATGAAAAGTAAAGGAGGTCTTTGATGATGCTGTGGTCTGAAATCTCCTGACGTTTATGGGCACATCACTTATGTCTTTGAGGTTTAACTCCCAGGAGAGGAGGGACCAGGAGACACAGGCATCACACTGGAAAATGTCCAGCTTTAAACCATAACTCAATATTTTAAAAGGTTTTGGGGGTACTTTATTTTTTTTATTTAGTAGATCTGTGCTCCAAGAAAGTTCACTAATGAAGCACTTGTTGACATTTAAATGGTAAAAATCTAACAAAGAAATGAAGTGAAAAAGCTGTGAAATGTATTGAATTTGAGTGTCAAGTTTAATATTTCTTATATTTCAAAAGATGTTCCTGTGGTTTGAGGTCTTGTTTAGCTCAAAGGGGCGAACATCGCTTTGACATTTCTGGGATTAAGGGTTCAGTTCTCTTAATTCCTCTTTTTGTCGCACATCCTACAATTTGAGGAAAAAAAAGTAATTTTATCCCAAAGGCAGAAAATAGACTAAATAAAGGATGAAATTATTTAGGACAGACATTTTTTGAAGTGCACAAGTGGTTTAAAGTGGTGTTTTAATCCCATGGCCTTGTGGTTACACAAGTTGCATCTCAACCACATCTGAACCGTCCTGCGGACAGCTCGGCATGTTTTTGCTCTGATCAAGTTAGAGGGTTGGACGTGTTTGCAGTGATCTTTGGGGCGACATACACAAAGTCCTAATCCGAACGATTGAAATATTTTTTTAGCTATGACTGGAGCGCGCTCACCGACCCTGTGTCATGTTTCGTCCTCTGCTCATGTTCAAAAAGGCCTTGAGAAAGAAAGTTTGTCCTCAAACTAAACACAGTGAAAAGGCAGGTATCTGGTGTCCTCACTTAAAAGGTGAAACCTCAACCTCTGTGCCTTCAACAGGGCTCTCCATTGTCTGACAGTTTACAAAAGCCACCTTGCCTAAGATAGAGTTTAAAGCAGCCAGTCCAGATTGAGTTACTATGTATCTGCTATGCTGTTGCCAAGTTTTCAATTGTGTTTCACGTTGGTTTTCAGAATGAACAAAGCCTGCTACAGTTGAACTCTAGGTTAAGAAGAGAGCGGAAGGGAACTGCAGAGATGTACAGTGAGATATTTTCGTTGTGCATTCTTCGGGACTATGAAAGTAATCTCAGATCAAAGCCACACAAAAGTAACTCTAAGGTGTGTTTTGTGGCTCTGGTAGCCACCCACACCACCCACACCACATCCCCTTGATAACTAGTGATGTGGAACAGGACTTTAAGCAGTAAGCAGGACTTCATGCTCAAGTCTTCAGGACTTCTTTTGTTGCAGAAAGGTAGATTAAAAGGTGTTTCTGCAGAACAAATTACTAGAAAGGTGGCCAAAGATGCAATTCCTGCAACCATCAAATTGCATTTCCTGCAATGGTCCAGGGGTCAGTTAATGCCACAGTTAAAGTCTCAACTCTTTCAAACCTTGCAACGGTCAAAAAGAATATGTTGTAATTGCTGCAACAGTCCCAGTTTCACATTCTGCAACAGACAAAGGTGTATTATTCCTGTACCAAAAGTTTAATTTGCTAAAACAAATAAACAAAAAAGTCAAATAAGTGCTGCAACTAGCAAAAGTTCAGTTTCAACACATGTAACAGTCTAAGGTTCAACTCCTGAAACCGCCATCAGGTTCAGTCTCTCTAGCAGTCAAAGGTTAAATTCCTGCAACAGTCAAACTATTACTTGGTGCAAAAGTCTTCGTTACAAACTCTGTAACAGTCAAAGGCACAAATTCTGCAACAGCTGAAGGTTTAATTGCTGCAAACATCACCGTTTCAATTCCTGCAACTGTCAAATGTTGAATCACTGAAACAATCAAAGAATTGGTTGCAGCTGTTAACATACAGTATCTATAACTGACATGACAACATTAATAAACAGAATATAAGATATATCAAGGATTGGAGTATAAAGTTAGTTGACTACAAAGGTTTTTAGCTGATGCCATGTATCAACACCTAGATTAGCACAAGAAACTGAGAACAAAAATACAGGTGTGAATTACAATTAAAATCTGTGTAAACTGTGACATACAAATGAACAAACTTAATGTCAAATATTTCAGTATTTAATACAATGTTTTGTTTTTGTATTTTCCCATTTGGTTTGGTCTGGGCAGACTGTCATTGTGACTGACGTGGAGACCGCTAATGCTAATCAGGACTTAGCTGGTCTTGATGAGCTGTGAATGTATGAACTCCTTGATGGACTCCTTGAGAGATGATTACTCTGTGATAAGATTTTAATGGCTTAATGTTGTAGCTATTAATCTGGTTTAGAAGCGTCTTTGTGCTGATTTGATCAGCAGGATCGCCTCTGGGGCGCATCAGTTTAATTAATCCCCCGGGTGTTGTCCTGCAGCCATATGACTGCAGTAACAGCATCCTACCACGTCACTGTACCACTGAGTTAAAGAAAATACTTCAGAGTGGTCATCTGTTTTCTTTTGTTCACTTTTAGTTCAATTTTATTGTTGATAAAAAGAAGATGAGGGTGGGTTCATAAAATAGATCAGTTAGTAGTTAATTAGTAAACTGAAGATAGTCATTAATTAATAGTACACTATTATTAGTAGTAGTATAGTAGTGGTTTAGGTGGTGGAGTCGTAGGCACTGTAGTGGTAGAAATGGTACTGGTAGTAGTAGAAGTACATGGTAGTGGTGGTAGTAAAAGTATTAGAAGTCGTACATGTAGTAGTAGCGGTGGTGATAGTAGTAACTGTAGCTGTAGCAGTTGTAACGGTAGTAGTAGTACTAGTGGGAGAAGTAGAAGTATTAATTGTCATAGTAGTAGTAGTAATAGTACAGTAGTAGTGGTAGAAGTGGTAGTAGCAGTAGCAGTAATAGTGGTGGTAGTAGTAGTAGCAGAAGCAGAGGTAGGTGCAGTAGTAATAGTGGTAGTAGTGGTATTGGTAGTAGTGGTAGTAACAGTATAGTAGTAGTGGTAGTTTTAGTGGTAGCAGTAGAAGTACTAATGGTGGCAGTGGTAGTAGCAGTAGTAGTAGTGGTGGTAGCGCCTGTAGTAATAGTGGTATAGGTAGTAGAAGCATTACAATATACAGTATATTATAATAGTAGAGTATTACAGGTATCAAACGTTGCATTTTGACTTAAAGATTACATGTGATTCTTTCCGTTCAGCCGTACTGCGTTTACATTCTCCAGGTGTGTTTTTATTAAATGAGGGAGAAATTATAAGTATTGTAAGTATTATATAACTAACTATATTTAGCACATATGAACATTCATACCGGGTTCAAACATATCATCAGTACATAAAAGGAAAAACATTGTTCATCACGGCAGCAAAGTTTCTCCAGCTTTCACTTGTCAGTTCAGGTTTTATCTTTATTAAACTGGTCATAGTTAAATACACATCAGTCATTTCATAGGTACTGATGTGAGTAATGATACTACTGTTTTTACACTTCTCTTCCCATCTGGTTTTTCTTTTTAGTCTATTTCCAACCATTAAATGATGTTGATAAAGAACAATCATTCTCATTTAATACAGCTTTTATATATATATATATATTGCTTAGTTTTTCTTCTGTCCTTTATTCTTCATCCCTTTTCTTCTCTTTGTCCCTTTTCCTGACTTTTTTTCTTTCTTTAGTTCTTTTACTTCCCTTTTTCTTGCCTTCTTATCATCTTTCTTACCCTTTTCTTTCCTTTCATTCAGTTTTTTCTCTCTTTTTTGCACCATGCTTTTTTCTTCCCTCATTGTTTTCTTATTCCTATTCTTAATTTCAAATCCAACCAGAGACAACGTGACGACCCCCTTTGAGTCGGGAGCCACAGTTTAGGAAACTGGTCTGATCTATTGGATGGTGGACTGTGCAGCAATCTGGGCCACGGCATTAACCACAGAAAGGATTATCCGTATTCAATGACCCTTATGCTTTCACATATGACAACAACCAGCACGAGCAAATAAACAAACAAACAATGCTTGAAGACATGATTAAATCCCCCATCTGTATTTAAGGTATAGTACAATGTCTTATACCTCTTATATCAACCATTTATAAATCATATTGCTGAAGTTACATCTTGAGACCTGTTATTAGCACATAGTTACATTTCTAAGGGTTAAAAATGATTTGGTTGTGTGTTTTGAGTCACTAATAATAAACAGTGGATGCAAAAGTTTTCCTAAAATGTTTCACTGTTTGAGCATTAGGGCTACATGAAAAAAGAATAATAATACCAAGAGTACCAAGACATCATGATTTTGGATTCAATTTAAAAGACTGAAGTCATAGTTTTGGAATAATAATAATAATTATAAGATTAAAGTAAGAGTAACGTTTTTGGGTAAAATCATGAATTTAATAATGTAATTTAAGTAATTTAAAAATAAAAGGATTAAAGTCATAATTTTCTGAAAGAAAAATCTGAATCGTGAGATTAAAGTCAGAATAGTGTTATCTCGCAATTCTCTCTTTTTTTTAAATTGTTTTAATTCATACATTTTAATTTTCCTACAACATGTACTCTCAAAAGTTGGAGCATCCTTAACTGCATCACGAAGGAGGGTTCAGAAAATAGTTGAGCTTACAACATCCTTACTGCAAGATTGTATGCTGTGATGGGTTATGTTAAGTTTCTAAATCCTTGCATATTGAATTGAGTTGTGTGGAAGGTAGAAAATCCATCTGAAACCACATGAAAGTGCAACTTATATAAAGGAGGTGCTGCTCAGCAACACTGACATTTGTTTAGGCTTTAAATGTTAAGAGGGGGTGTGGCACTCAGTGTGTGTACGTTTGTGTCGTCCCCTCCTCTCCATGGTGAGATAAAGACCCCTTCGTGCAGAGCGAGTCGCCTCAGGCCCAACAAAAGCCTCTAATGCAGATTTAGATTTTCAATCCTGTGCCACAGTTCTGTTCGTCTTGACAGGTCAACAAGCATCCAACAATCTGTTCGCCCTGCCAAGATTTGTTTTTCCTCGACTTAAATCACTTATTACCTTGGAGGGAGGAGGAGAAGTATGAGAAGGAGGCAAGGAGGGGAAAGGAGGAGGAGGATGGAGGTTGAATAAAAGGATAAGAGGGAGGAAGGTGTAAAATGAAAGAGGAGAAAAATAAGTATCAGGAGGTGATTTTGAGCAGAGGAGGGAGGTGGGAGTAGGAGGAGAGAGGTTAAGGAGGAGGAAATTAGTAAAATCCTAATTACAGGTTGGAAAAGTCTGGACGCAGAGCAGAAAAGTACCCAGCTTAGAGGTCTCTCGTTTGTTGTGGTAATTATTGCAGCCTGCAGACTGTAACTAATCCATAATGCTCCTAACAGTGGACAAGCCGCTTTTTAGGAGATCTTTAACCAACGTACAGCCATGTTTGGACAGCACAGACAGTCCTGTAATCAGAAGGCAAGGCAAGGCAAGTTTATTTGTATAGCACATTTCAACAACAAGGCAATTCAAAGTGCTTTACATGAAACATAAAAGCAACATAGGGCAATATAAAAAGACATTTAAAAACACACACAACAGAGATAAATAGTAAATAAAACAAGATAAAACAGGAGAGTAAAAATTACAGTGCAGTGTAAGAAATTAATCATTTGCAGCGGCAAACAGAAAAGTCTTCAGTCTTGATTTAAAGGAACAAAGATTTGCAGTTGACCTGCAGTTTTCTGGAAGTTTGTTCCAGATATGTGGTGCATAAAAAGTAAACGCTGCTTGTCCATGTTTAGTTTTGACTCTGAGGACAGAAAGCAGACCTGTCCCAGACGACCTGAGAGGTCTGGATGGTTCATAACGTAGCAGAAGATCAGAAATGTACTTTTGCCCTAAACCATTCAGTGCTTTAAAAACTAACAGTAGTATTTTGAAATCAATTCTTTGACAGACAGGAAGCCAGTGTAAAGACCTCAGAACTGGAGTGATGTGATCCACTTTCTTGGTCTTAGTGAGGACACGAGCAGCACCGTTCTGAATCAGCTGCAGCTGTCTGATCGATTTTTTTTTAGAGAGCCCTGTAAAGACCCCGTTACAGTAGTCGAGTCTACTGAAGATAAATGCATGGACAAGTTTTTCCAAATCCTGCTAAGACATAAGTCCTTTAATCCTGGATATATTCTTAAGGTGGTAGTAGACTGACTTTGTAATTGTTTTAATGTGGCTGTTGAAATTCAGGTCTGAGTCCATGACTACACCAAGATTTCTGGCTTGGTTTGTGGTTTTTAACATTACTGATTGAAGCTGAGCACTAACTTTTAATAATTCCTCCTTGGCTCCAAAAACAAATACTTCAATTTTTTCTTTGTTTAATTGAAGAAAATTCTGGTACATCCAATAATTGATTTGTTCAATGCACTTAGTCAGCGCTTGTATTGGACCATAGTCCCCTGGTGACATTGTTATGTAAATGTGTGTGTCGTCTGCATAATTGGTAACATTTTGTTGTTTTCCATAATCTGAGCCAGTGGGAGCATGTAGATGTTAAACCGAAGACGCCCAAGAATGGAGGCTTGGGGAACTCCACATGTAATTTTTGTCTGCTCAGATGTGTAATTACTTATAGACACAAAGTAGTCCCTGTCCTTTAAGTAGGATTCAAACCAGTTTAATGCTGTGCCAGAAAGTCCCACCCAGTTTTCCAGTCGCTCTAGTAATATGTTGTGGTTGACCGTGTCGAATGCAGCACTGAGATCCACTGTCTGTGTTTAAGTGGCTGTCATTGTAGACTTTAAGAAGAGCAGTCTCAGTGCTGTGGTGTGCTCGAAAACCTGTGTGGAAGACATCAGAACAGCTGTTTAATTCCAAGAAGTTGTTCAGCTGTTGAAAAACAGCTTTTTAATGATTTTACTTAAAAACGGGAAGTTTGAAATGGGCATATAACTGTGACTCGTCTAGATTGTTCTTTTTTTAAGAGTGTCTGGATGACTGCAGTTTTCAGGGCCTGTGGGAAGACACCTGAGAGAAGAGACATGTTGACAATTTGTAGAAGATCTGAGGCCATGCAGTTAGAAACATTTTTGAAAAAGCCTGTTGGCAGAATATCAAGGCAGCAGGAAGAGGATTTCAGATGTTGTATAATGTCCTCCAAGTTTTTTATGGTTAATAGGATCAAATTGTGTCATGCTATTTGAATTGATTTTAATTGGACACAGGGACAACACATATCCTGTACCAGATATGGAGGCACTGACTGCCTGTCTAATGTTGTCAGTGAAAAAGGAGGCAAATTCATTGCAGGCCCCGGTGGATAGAATTTCAAAGGCTACTGACACAGGGGGGTTCGTTAGCCCGTCGACAGTAGAAAACAAGGCACGTGTATTATTATTGTTTTTGGCGAAAGTCTCTCTTTATAGATGTCATAATGAACCTGGAGATTTGTTTTTCACTACCTGTGTTCAGCTTTACAACACTCTCTTTTTTCTATTCTTACCAGTGTGGCATTTCTCCATGGAGATCTTTTGTTACCAGAGACAGCCTTCACCTTAGTGGGTGCAATGGCATCAATAACATTTGTAACTTTAGAATTGAAGTTATCTACAAACTCATTGACTGAGACCCAAGAGAGGGCGGTGTGGAAACAGAAAGCATGAATAAATATTTCACTGGTGTTTTCATTGATATACCGTTTTGTGATTACCTCTTTTTGAACATTTGTTTGCACAGTGACAGCACTCTCAAAGAAAACGCAGGAATGATCAGAGAGTGACATCAGTCACCACAACCTTAGAAATGTTCAGACCCTTGAAGATGATTAAGTCCAGAGTGAGCCCCTTGTTGTGTGTGGACTCCATCACATGCTGAGTCAGTCCATAGATACCAAGAACACAACACAGTTCTTTAGTCCCTCTGTCCTGGAGGTTGTCAACATGGATGTTAAAATCACTCATCACTCATCAATCAGATTATAGACAGCAGTTCAGTAAAGTCATCAAAAAAGTTTGCACAGTATTTAGGTGGCCTATAGATATTTGGAAATACAGTTCGAGAAGAGGAATTCAACTGAAGAGCCACATATTCAAAAGAAGCAAACTTTCCATAAGATATCTTCTTGCATTGGAGGGAATCATTAAACAAAATGGCAACTCCACCTCCTTTCTTATCCACTCTAGCTTTGCTCATAAAACTGAAGTTGCGAGGGGTAGACTCGATAAGAACAGCTGCAGCGTTATCTTGGGCTAACCAAGTTTTAGTTAAAAACATGAAATTAAGATTGTGCTCAATAATAAAATCATGGATTAAAAAAAAAAGGTTGTAGGTTTGATTTCCAGTGTGTCTGTCTACAGTCTTGTGTCCCCTGCATGAAGAAAATCAACCATCAACATTTGGATTTAGCAATTGTGTCTTGAAATAATCAGCATGGTGGAAGTTATTAGAAGACAAACTTTCATACCAACCTATGTAAATAGAATACATTTGTCCCCCTGGGGGAATTTGTCTTGGACTCCGCACTACAGTCCAAGGCACTTGCAGACTTCCCTGTCGATCTTCAATGTTGACCTCCTTCTGCACTAGATGGGGAGGGAGGCGTAAAAGTGAATTCTAATCAAAAAATCCATCACATATTTTGGGTAATTCAGTCCTTCTGCCTGTCCAATCCAGTGAAACAGCCAAATGATCAAAGATGCAAATGGAATTTCGTCCATGACTCCTACTCAGCTGTAACCCCCAGGTAGGAGGAGCAGCTGTATCCTGAGTCTGTTGTTGCAAACATTGCGGCTAATAGCTTCAAGGCTGCCGCACACAGTAAACAGACCGACCTGGAAGTGCCAAACAAATTGTCTTAAGCTCGGACAAGAGGAGTCGAGTAAAGTCTTGGCAGCCAATTGCTCTCACTTCATAATCTCACATCAGAGCAGGAATGACTTAAAGTTCTTGAAAAGCATTAGAGCCGCTTAAGCTCTCGGAGGCCTCCACCAGAGCTGAACTGTACTGTACCTCCCTGCAGGTGATGAAGATGGTGGATGTTATGTAACAGACGATTGACGATTCTTCTCCTTCCTGCCTAACCACAGGAATCATCCCTCCATCCTGCTCTTTTATCTTTCCTGACCTGTGAGCGATCGCCTGTTGGGTCTTGTGCAATGTTTAAAAATTTTGATAATCCCTTTTTTTCTGCTTGTGGAGTTAATTTCAAAGAACTGGCAAACTCAAACCCCGTTTCCCTCCCTTTTCTGCTCGGACCCGAGGGGCCCCGCGGAGCCCCTGCTATTCCCACCTGGGGAGAACAATATCCGAAGATCATCTTAGTGTGCTTCCCAAAGGCTTTGGTTAACAGATGGTTCCTCAAATCCCCTGGTTTCCTCCCAGCTTGAACATGTGTTCGTGTGATCCTGCCCTAAAAAAACCACAAGAATAGGAGATGTTTTGGTCACTCGCATCCCACCGTTGTGTATTGACTTTCTGACCTTCCCAGTTTTGGTTGTGTGCAGAGACGAGGACGCCATTAAAGTCAGACGCTCAGTGTTGTACATTTTTTGAGTGAAAAAGATGGGCACTGATTTTCATTTTGTCCAGAAAATTGACAACAAAGAAGCAACAAAGATGACAAATTTGCAGTCATTTTTCAGTATATCCTCCGTAACCTTTGAGCCCAGCTCAAACGTAGTGGTTTCATGGTTAGTGACTTGGAAAGACCCGTGATCGTTAAGAAAGGGAGGTGTCGAAACCCATCTGTCTTTTCTCATTTCTTCAAAAAGAAAATAGACAACAAAGAAAAGGAAACTGATGCCACATTTGGAGTCTTCCACTGCTCCTTCTGGCTTGTCAGTCAGCTCAGAGGAGAGTCATGCATAATCATACATCACGTCTATTGTTTGTGTGCTCAGGGTTCATAATATTACATTTTGAACTGGCTGCCAAAGTCTCCCCCACCACAGTGGCCTCCAATTATGATAATTCAAACTCCCGGCTTGGTGGAATGTGACTTTGTCTGCCCAGTTTTCCACAATTCACTTCTGCTCTCAGGCCAACATCCAAATCATTGCAGTGTTTGTTTGTTGTCATTGTTCTGTAACATGAGTGCTGTGTTTCAGTTCATGTTGTATATTCTCTCTGCTAATGGGCATTTGGCAACAGTTTACTACACAGATTTATATACTGTAAGATTCTATTCTCTGTGAATTTACACTTGAATAGTGCTTTGACAGATTGCAGCTATGGAAAAGTTTTTTGAAGGTCTGAAATTGCAATCAAAATCTCTATAACAGCTACAAACTGGATCTTACAGTGAGATTGTTTTCACAAGTACTCTTTCCAAGATTGAGAATGAACTTTCAATCTCAACTTTTAGGCCAACATGCGAAGATGAGAACATGAGAAGTCCTTCAAGTGCTCAGAAAATCTGAACACCTGCAATTCCATAATAACGCATAATTACATAATGACGATCATGTAATACAACCGAATGCTCCAGAACAGTTTAAACATTTGACTTATGGTAGACTTTTTTTGACAATCTTTTGAAGATGTTTACCTATGGAACAGATATTTTGTGGGTTTTTTGTTAACCTCCCCAGGCCCAGTGTCCTTTGTCACTGACATAAAATACTTAATGGTCTCAATTAATGAAAATGCACAGCTTTGATGTTTTGTGTTCGCCCCAAAGTAGACTCTAATGAACCGATATTCTATTTTAAAGAAACAAAGTTTGAGTAAAACCAACACATTAGAGGCCTACCCATGTGTACAGTATAGTTAACACATACAGTGGTTAAAACAACCATTAATGGGAAAATCCATTATGTTCCTTAAGACTTTGTCAGTCACAATGTCCACTGTAGTGGACATGAAAAAAATATATGTAATAAAGACAGTGTTGACATGAAATTTTAGATTTAGCCTTATTTCTACATGGAAGAGGGGAGAAATATAGGGGGAAACAACATGAAACAGTTTGGGATGAAAGTCTTACACTATATGGTCAAAAGTATATGGACACTTGCATTGGGCAAGTATGGGCATTGCAGCTGTATGTGATAGAGTAACACGTGACTGCGACATCATGAGCATTAACCTGCTGCTATAACAGCCTCTGCTCTTCTGGTTTCAGTCTTTCCACCAGATGTTGAACCTGCTGCAGGGATTTGCTCCCATTCAGCCACAAGAGCATTAGTGAGGTGCAACACTGATGTTGGGTGATCAGGTCTTGCTACCAGTCTGCGATCCAGTTCATCCCAAAGCTGTTGGATGGGGTTGAGGTCAGGGCTTTGTGCAGGCCAGTCAAGTTCTTCCACACCAAACTGGGAAACCCATTTCTTTACGGAGCTAGCTTTGTGCATGGGGGCATTGTCATGATGAAACAGGAAAGGGACACAAACAGAAACTGTTGACACAAAGTCGGAAGAACACTATTATCTAAAATATCATTGTTTGCTGTAACATTAATAATTATCTTTATTGGAAGTATTTGGACAAGGGGTGTCCACATAACTTTAGCCATAAAGTTTGAAACATTTTATTTTAAAATGTCTGCATTGATTAAATTGAATCCGAGCTCTCAGAATTACTTATCATGCATGCTGCCTGGGAACCATTTGAATGGCATGCGTGTGTATAAACATGGGTATGTGCCTAATGAGCTGTGATGAGGTCCAAAACACGGTCGGTTGTTGATGATAATTCAGCCCAGTGACGACATATCCATCAGTGAATACCAGCATTGTTCCTGCTGCCGACTTAAGTGGCAAAAGTTGCCATTGTGCGTTTTTCCAGGTCACTTCATACATATTTACTAAAAAGGTTTAGCGAAACAAAAGCACATGATTATTTGCTCATCATCACTAGCTTAATAGACTAATTGTGCTCGGGTTTTGGGTGTGCGCTGATAAACCCCTGCCCTGCATCCCTCCCACATTCTGTAGCTAATTATTTCATTATCAGCGCAGAGGAACTCATAGGGTTTCCCCCAAAGAAAGATGCCTCTACAGTTGGGTTTTCCACCAA
Organism: Siniperca chuatsi; assembly: GCF_020085105.1. Lineage (NCBI taxonomy): Eukaryota > Metazoa > Chordata > Actinopteri > Centrarchiformes > Sinipercidae > Siniperca > Siniperca chuatsi. Next base: position 2,382,021 of record NC_058065.1, on the reverse strand, counting down.
TACAAATAGAGCTTCAATCCAAAATAAAATACAAAACATTTGCAACATTAGAATTGAGGATTAGAATTGATATTAACGCAAATTTTGGTATTTTGGTACGATTTCCAGAGCCAAAAAAATGACACTTAATCAGAATGGCAAAGTCAGGCATATTGAATTTATTGAGATAGTTTAAAGGTTATACTGATAAAATTTTTATGTAGACAAATATTTAAAAAAAAAAAAAAAAAAAACTTTAAAGAAAACATCCACAGACCTTTTAGAAAGGTGCGGAATACAAGTATCACTTTTCCTAAAAAATATATTATGATTGTGAATTAATCATTTTAAAACTTTTGACGGGTCCAAAATGAATGTTTTGTTTATCTCTGTGTGAGATGTTTGACGTTTGGTTCCAGCTTCTAACAAGGCTTGTGAGCCAATAGTATAACGACACTGGTATCACGTGGTATAGCTGCCAGTTAATGTGGAGAAAACAGACACTGACGTTAGCACATATTAGCTAACTTAGCTTAATCATCTGAACAACAACAGCTCTGCATATTTAAACAAAATAAACAACAACTATCGGCAGCCATAGTCCTTAAAACCTTAACTAATGTGTTGTCACCGATTAGATTGTCAAAATTAGAAAAATAACAGCTTCAATCCCTGAGGAGCTACGTTAGCGTTAGTGACGGTTGCGTCCAGTTACCTAACGTTATAGTTCCCTCAAACAATGTAACGTTATAACGAAGATGCGTATCAGAGGGGATTTAGAAGTGGGCCGGCCAGGGTCCGACATAACCGATGGCCCGGGGCCAGTACGACTTTATGTAGAAAACTTAAACTTAAAATTCAAGACTTTTTCTCCCTGTGGAGAAAGGCAGACTATCTTTATAACTGGTACTGTACGGCAAGTCTGGACCACTCATACATTTAGTTTGAGTCTGGGAGAAAATTCTAAGTACAAGAACGTTGGCGTTAGGATCAGAAGTGTTTGTATGAGTGGTTCCCAGGCCCATAGTGTGTTGCTATGAAAATTAATCATTCAGGCATTTATCTTGAAGAATGTCAGCAGTTTTAGCAAAGCTGCCTACAGCATTAGCTCCAGGTTCAGTGATAGTTCCAGATATTACCAAACTACATGCCAGTGATGACAGAACCTCTGCAGGAGTGTGTATAAGCTCATTTAAAGTTAACATCAAGACATGTCACTAGTAAACATCTAAATATTTTAAACAAAGATCTAGGCCCCAAATTCTGTTCATACAGTATGCTCAAATTATTTACAGTATTCAAGAGCAGAACCACATATGTAGTTGTATACAGTTAATTTCAACAAAATATATTAGAAGGATAAGTTGAAAATATCAACACGTCATCCTTCATCCTGGAGTCTCGTATTGAATCTGGTGTTATGAGGTGGACAGGTGGAGCGTGGCGGTGCTGTCAGCAGAGCGCGGTCACTGCCTCGCCCCGTCACCATCCCCCTGTATCTTTTATCATGGCCGCATATGAAAAGCGATACAGTGAAATCATCAGCGTGAAGGGAAGGATGTCGCAGGTGTTCTGTCATCCCTGACGTCCCCACACCTGCTAGGGCACCGAGGCACTGGCACCCTCCTCATTTTTTCTGCAGCACCTGTCAGCGAGCCGAGGTCTTTTCAAAAGCCTGCGCTGCTTCTCAAACGTCCCAACAACAGCTATTGTTTGTCTCGGCCTCACCTATTCAAAGCAGGGTGGGGGACCTGTCATTAATAAAAGCTCGCTGTCAGCCAGCGAGGGCCTCAGTCCCTCAACTGCTTCCTTTTGAGGCAGGAAGGAACATAAAGGAATTCGACTTTCACTGACATGTCTGCACTATTTGAATGGGAGGTGTTGCAGATGAAAAAAGGGCAGAGCGAGGAAGTAAGAAAAACATGGATGTAGCATTGAACACATCACCTGTACTTTTAACGAAAGGACACTTGAAGTTTGGGTTTGACATCTTTGTCAGTTTGATATATCTGCCAAGAGGGTGAAGCTGAAGTGTTGTTTAACACCATCCGTTTGAAACCTCTGCACCTGACAAAGAGCTAATTTGGGCTTGCACTTTTTCTAATGTAAGAAAACAGTGTTCCGAGTTCTTGGTGGGCAGAAGTTACAATTAAGTTGTTTTTAAGATGCGTGTGTGTTTTGCAGATGGTAGAGATGGGAAAGATTCCCATATTCATGACTTTACATCACGGGACAATTCAGGACAGTTGCATTATCGCATTTGGTTGTGTGAGGATTAAAAATTAAAAATACTGTGCATGGTCAATGGTTTAATTACCTTGAACAATTGATTTTGGCTGATGTGACGCATCCGTGTTTGTTTGCTCTTTCAGACATTTTTCCCCCTTTATTTTAATTTAACACCTAGTTTCTAGACGCACTTAACAGACTGTTCTTCCCGATGATTGAAGAAATATGTCAACATAAGAGTTTCTTCTGTAAGTCGAGTTACAACAACCTTTACAGCTGCTTTAATCTCGTCTATGCTTGTCACCATTGGCTATTTTTCATGAATGTAGCCAGGTATCTATCTAGCTATGTAGGAAGATGACATCCCCATTCTTAATACTGCCCACAAAGCTTTGATTGGTCAACTGTCTTTCCAACTGGCTGAAATAGCTGTGAATGAGCACAACACTGGACCTAAACAAACTGGAGATGTGGGCAGCGAGTCAGAGATCTGGCACTGGCCTATCAATTATATCAGTTACAATGACACTGTGCTCACCAGATTAATCGCTGAGGTCTGGGAAACACAACGACATCGATAAGTCAGATGGGGGAACAAACACAAGCAGTCACTTTATTTAAGTGAGTGCACTTGAAATGTCGCTAATAATCCCTCATTGCACAGGAAAACTGTGTGCACACAACTACAGTAAGTACAGCAGGCCAAAGTTGAAGCAGGAAGTGAGTCTGTAAAGTGTGATGAATGCTTCCGTTTGGGTAATAATTTTTTTTGCCTTTGTTTTTGCTTGTTTGTCTAACCTGTAAGTTTGGCTAACCTGGAGTTTTTTTCCCAACCTGACTGCTCGTGTTTCTTGACCCGTCAGACTTTTTACAGACTCTTTAGCGTTGTCGCCATGTTGAGTACAATGTTATTATTTCTGATAGAATTGAAGGACAAAAATATGAAAATAAGTTGTATGAAACCTGAATTGTCCTTTATGTCTTCAGTCATGGCAGCAGCCCCTCTGCTGCCAAGGATGGGCCAACATGTTGCACTTGGCGAGGCTTCATGTCCACAGAGACTGAAATTAGTTTTCCCCGGCGCAGGCCGCACGACTCGAGAGCAGCCTTTTGTGCTCCATGCTGCACATCACCCGAAAAGGCTTAAGCTGTCAAAAAACGTTATATCTCTAAGAGAAGTTGGCCTGCGCTCCGGTTGCTTTTGTAAATATCCATGGCCAGTGCCAGGGAGCGCCGCGCCGGGAGTGCTGAGAGTGCATGCGCCAGTAATTAGATGCAGTTTATTGTCCACATAGGGTCAGTGGAGTGAGATTTTGAGGGCTTTACTGCTGCTTGAGCGCGCCGATTCACTGCTGACGCTGATAGGAACACAGCAGGGGGCTACTCCAATGACGTGAGTGTGTGTGTGTGTGCAGGAGTACATTAAAAGAAAGACCTCTAACACACACACCCATACACAGATACATGCATGCACACACACATTATTGTGCTCCTAGTCATGCAATGTCCAATCTCGCAGCATCACTGAATTGTAGTGTGAAGCACAGCGGGGGGCCCATGACATCCTCTGCTCCCCACAAAGCTCTCACTCCCTATTTTGTATGTGTGTGTTTTGTATGCCCAAGAGAGGGAGGGAGTACTAGAGTGTATGGTATGCATGTGTGTGCGCGTTAATGACCCATGAATGTGCCATGAGGGAGTGTCAAGTCTGCACCGACCGAGTGAATGCATCTTGTGTGTGTGTGTGTGTGTGTGTATGAATACATGAAGCCCAAATGCACTCTGGTTCCCATGTTGATCCTCATTGTCGTCCGCTCTTCGTCCCCTTAAAGCACGAGCTGAGTGGAGCTCGTTAGTGTCCTCAGATAGCCTCTCTGTCCTTCTCCTCACTTCCCTCTGACATCACAGCCTTGAGGAGGATGTGGGAGAGCGGCGGCGGCGGCTTGTTCGCCATCTGCCAACACTCTACAACCAGACACACTCTCCCCTGTGAGTAGTCTTGGAAGCAGTCTCGTCGTGTGCTGTGGCTCGCTCGCCATAACACTCTGCAGCTGTAAGTCCTTGTCAGCAGCAGGTTGGCAGCTGCTGCAGTCCTCCACCAGTGTCTTCACTGGATCCGTTTAGCCACAGTACTGCTGTGTCCTCAGAAGTGTTTTGCCAGTGCTCACAGCCCAAACACGATCAACGCAGTTACAGGTGCAAGTTAAAATAGAATTAAAGCCTAGAAAGATGCTGTGGGTCTAGACTGTCCTCCCAAGAAATTTGACAGCATCAGTTGTTTCAGCAAATACCCAAAAACAACATACGTTTACGTTCCAGTCACAATGACCTCTAGCCACAGTAGGAATTATGAATGTTGTCCATCAGGAGCAAAGGAGGAAGCAGTGTGTTGTTGTTATAGAGCCATTAAGTCTGCGTAGGGAGGAGGTCGGGGTGGATGAATGTGCCAACAAAACCTGGGACTTTAACACGGGCGACAGCTGTTCGTTTACAGTTTCCTACTACAGTCAACATTTGTTTCTTTAACCATAACTACAATGGTTCCCTAACCAAGTTCTTTTTGTACCGAATCTTAACCAAACCTTAACCATATCGTTGTCACGTCACTGAAAAGTGACGTGTCAGAGCTTATATGTGTCTGTCTGGAGGGCAATTACAAACGAGATATTTTGTTGTTTCATTTTGAGGAATTGTCTGCATTTCACATCTGTTCTCAGTTTCCACACTGTTTCCCTTTTGACATAGTAAAGTTTTATTTTGTGAAATGTTTTTATTGGTTTTAAGAAAACATATAAAACATGAATTTATCCACATGGAACAGACTAAACAAAAATCCCCACATAACAAAACAAGATGTAATAAAATAAAAAAAATAAAATAAACATATTGGCAAATGAATACAGAGGTCACCAAACAATCAGAAATTGAAGTATTACATTATACCACCTAATTAACACTCACGTGGGAGTCATTTAGGTATCACAGTCCATGTAAAACCATTCTGCAAAGCTTGTATACCCAGAATCCCAAAATAATTCAAGACAAAATCACAAATTTTAAACATTAAAAACACTGATGTTTTTCTGTAAGCCAGTAGGTCATAGCTTGGGAGAAGTATTTGTAATTGTAATTAAGTTACTTCAGGTCATTTTCCTCGTGGAATTTACATTACTTTGTCTGCCAACTTTACATTTCTAGAATTACATGTGGCCAAACTGTTTATTGCATCTTATGCTGTTTACTGGTGTAATCATGTCAATAATTTTTGGATCAGTTTATTTCAATTCTGGTGCTTTTATTCCTGCAAGCAGTAGGCTGTTTGAGGGGGATGCCATCCCCCTTGTTAACCTGCCACCCCCCCTCTCCGTCCCCTAGCAGCAGAGAGCGTGCAGGAGCAGAGGGGTTGTTAAGTTGAATGTTAGTCTGGTCTGCCTGACTCACTGATCCTTTATCTGACAGAGGTTTGAAGTTAGACTCTATGGCTCCGACCGTGGCTCTGAAATATCCGTAGCCTAACTGTATTGATCAATCCGTGGCGCTGTCCGTGGTGCTGAAGAAGCAGACGGATTTGTAATTGCGCCTTTTTCTCTGAGCCCCGCCCTTCTTTCAGTTTCGTCTGGGATCCATCATATTCTCTAAACTATATAGCTATAGTTATGGGGGGGTGGCTCATGAGTCAGTTCAGGCGAACGAAACAACCCCGGAAACCCTCCGTCCCCCCCGCCTGTAAGTTTGTCAGGTGTGAATGATGCATTTGAGTTTTGTCAATGTCAGTTTTTGAGATATTTGGCTGTTTTAGACATCAAAAAGATCAACAAGGCAGATTTTAAAACTCCTTCCAAAAATGTGGAGTGGAAGACACGGGTCAAACTACCATTAATGCTAACATTATGTTTAGATTGTGAACATTTTCCCCATTTTTCCTGCCTTGTTTCTTCCTCATTCTAATCTTAACATCGGAGATCAAAAGTTTCTCTGCTGTAACATAAGGAATGCCCATGCCGAGACAATCCAGGACAGTCTTTTGTTTTCTCTTATTGTCACTCTGCATGCACGCTTGTTTAATACATTGTCCTCCCAATCGCTTATGGAAATTGGCTCATTTTCCAAACACAATGATGAGCTGTGTTGAGTGAAAGGAGCGCCCAGTGCCAGGACTTTTTCATCCTTTTGTCCGACCAAAGAGGGCCAAAGGAGCAACGGTGAAAGAAGTGATTTTTAAGTGCATCTATTCTGCCCCCTCCACCCCCTCCACCCATCTCCTTTTGCCCTCTCACCAAACTGTCACCGCTGCATGCCTGCCAATTCTTTCTTTCTCCATTTCTCTTATAAATGAGTAGATAACAGCTGTGACGGCTGCCCATTGTTTTGCCCGGGTAAACAGTTTAAAATGAATTTTAACTGGCCTGGCCTGGGAATATATTTAATGTTATGCATGTCAGTTTTGTACAGCGGGCCCTTTTGCATCCTAAAAAAAAAGAAAAATGGATAGTTGATCGGGTGCGATGCCAAAGAAGTCCCGGCAATCAAGTCCTCTCACCGAGCCTCTAGGCCAGACAAAAGCCTCCACACAATCCCGCAGGCGTTAGCTATGCATGCTTTCCAGTTGCCGTGGTTAGGACGGGTCGGGGGGCGTACATGAGGAACGAGGTGTGAGTCTCATCCTGGGTCTCCAGTTGGACTCAAGTCTCCTTTTCCTGTAGCGCAAACTTAACTCGTATTTTTATTCTTTGTTTGAACAGGAGGAGAGTGGACAGTAGATACAAGAAGGAATGAGATCTGACGGGGTTCAAACTAAAGTCTGACTTTAAACCTGAACTGATACTGTGTCTGTATCTCTGACTGACTGATTGAATCTTTGATTTGGCAAAGCATTCGTTGGTAATAAAAATTCAGAAGTAGCCTGTTAATGATTTATTCACCCATATATAATTCAACATGGCTCTCCTCTACGTGATAGCAAATTTGCGTTTAAAAAAAATAAAAAGCATCAGTATCCGTGTCGATATTGGTGATTCTGGCCCTGATTTTTTCTTGGTATCGGATCAGATCAAACCCACCCCTACTGCACATGTGTGAACATGTCCTCCTACACAGAAACCCAATGTAGTATAAAACAAACCATGTGCATGTTCACTGTTCACCCTGCTTTCCACATCCATGCCGGTTTTGAAGTAAATGAAGGCCGTATGGCAGCACAACAATCCTCGTTCCTGCTACGTTACTAGTTCCTTGGTGAAACTAACCTAAACTGACTACAAACATACACTAATACTTCTTTAGACAAAGTTGAAAAAAGCAATAATGCATCTTAACTTTATTTCATGTTGGAGTAAAACTCCCCCGATAATTTCCAGCCTTTTTCTCACATTTCCTCCGCTCTGTTTCAGATCAGTGGTTTCTGTTATTTCTTAGCACAAGTCAGAGTTCAGCGGAGGGTTGGGTCACCTGCTGTGCCATTTATTTTTGTCAAATTGTACTAATTGTGATGTTTGTGCAGCCTATATGATAAGTCTGCTTTCCAGAACAATACAGCTAATAACGGGTGTAGAGAGGTCATGGGAAAAGCACAGTCTCTGCCAATTAGTGTGTTAGTGCTGATTAACCCTCTGCTTTCCACGCTGCAAACTGCTATAGAAGCTATGAAGAGGCCACAACAGGAGAGCTTGAATGCTGAATCTTATTCTTAATGCTCAGGCATATGTTGTTGAAGAAACCTATACATTAAACATCATTAGGTGAGGCCTTCGGGACAATGACACCCGATAAAAGCGAGGGCGTTTTGGGTGCAGTAAACTTCTAAACCCCTCGTTTGTCAAGTGTCCCATAAGAGAGATAGATTATCTATTCATTGGATTCTTTATGGCTCTCTTTCATGTCTTGTTTGCCCACATTTAAGCCCGGCAATCAGCACCATGTGACAGTTCATTATAGTTTCAGGACACTTAAGAGGTTTTTGTTCTCTTTCCAGACCATTGCTTCCTGGATCCATTTGAACTTGTGTGACTGCAGCGTGTTCTTGTAAAAACCACGACAAATTAGTTGTTCCATACACGCCATTCTGAAGCGAACATCTGCTGTTATAAACAGGATTCAGTAACATGTGTACACTAACACACACAACTTGAGGGCAAATGAAGGGTTTGTCCACTGATCCCTGCTCTGCTGCGTCAGGGACAAACACTGGCCTTTGTAGTGGTTCTTGGTGTAGTGAGGTAGCCTGTGTGAATGTAATAATGTAGAACTGCTCCCCTTAGGAAATCTTCCAAGTAAGTCATTGGTTTGCATGCAGCGACTTGAAACTTGCTTAAATGATGGAATTCAGCTCAATGAACACTTTAAAATGTTCTACGCCTCCAACAGCAATGCAATGCAACCATAACATAACTCTGAAAACATTGAGACAGGACTGTATGCCCACTATTTAGGGTTACCTATCTCAAGCAAGTCACGCTGAGCTGATTTTCATGGTATTAATACATCTCTTACATCTAAAATTTAAAAAAAAAAGTATGCTTTGAAAATGGTCAGCAGTCATTTGTTTGAACTTTGAGTCCCTCTGCAGTAATTGATCATAGTAATCTTGAGTAGATTAATATTGTTTGATTGAGGTAGAAATTGCTGATTTCAGACAGCAAAAGGAAACATATTAGTCCATTTTAAACATTCATTGTACAAAACTGTAACTCCCTCAGAGAGGCACATAGCCAGGTCCCTGTTGTTCTTTCAGGAGCTCAGTGTTTTCTCCAGAAGAGTGACAGCATTTTCCATTTGTTCTAGGGCTGCACGATATGGTAAAAAAAAAAATCATATTGCGATTATTTTGACAGATATTACGATTGCGATATGATTCATGATTAGTGGGAATGATCATTTTTGCATCACAATTTTCATTTACTTTGAAAACATTTTTGGGGGTCTGTACCAAACAAACATGTTTTCTTACATCTGGAGTAAAAGATTTGTACAGTACTTTGTTATAAAGCTGTTTTATCACACTTTTTACCTTTATCAAAAAAATTGCAGCTTCTGCGATTTGGATATTGCACTTGGCCATATTATATATATATATTATATATATATATTTCGACAATATTTCGATTAATTGTGCAGCTCTAATTTGTTCAAAAGCCTAAATGACTTATGTTTATGTTTTGCAAGCAAGCGACTTTTAGTGGCTGTATGAATTACGACTGTTGTCTCTCAGAAAGAAAGCCAAAACTACCGTGACAATGTGATGGTGCAGCAAAACCACTTAAGGAGGACGTCGAGGTGGATGGTTGGGTCAGCAAACTGTGACCACTGTTCACATCTTATTTCCTACTTGTCGGTCAGCGATTTTTAATCATAACCACGATATTTCCCTAATGTTAACCAAGACATTTTTTTACCCAAACCACGATTGTTCCCCAACCTTAACCGAAGGTACTTTTGGAACACAATGACAAACAACCAACTTTAGGTTGTTGCTCTGCCACGACTGACAGTCAAACCTTTCATCTGACTTTGACTATTTCCAAACATTTCACGTTTTCTATTGGATCAGCCCTATTATTCTTATTTTCTTCCCCCGTAGCGTGTCTTAGGGTTCATGATGCCATTCATGTGATGAATCGCCAATCCTAAGCACTGCCCCTGTCCCTTAATACACGAATCACAGCTAAGCATGAACTCGTACAACCTCAGTCACCAGTTGCACTGGTTTGATTGAGCTGGCCAGAGTGACATCTACTGGAGCTAAAGTTCAAGCCAAAGTCCACATCATCAAGGAGCTGTATGTAGGCCAGAGCCGGCTCACATTTGGTCATCTGGTACCAGACCACAGCCGAGTGTGCTTACACTGGGCAATAATTTGCTTGGCTACTTGGAATGTAAATGTAAATCTTCAGTAGTTCTACTTTCCATTACAAGCTGAAAACATTACAAGTTTTGAAGATATTCTGCGGAAAAACAAGTTAAATAGACTTAGTTTTATGATGCAAGACCACATTTTATGTACATATATTGGTTCTCTTTGTATCGTTATAATATAATTAACTTACGTGGCAGTATATTAGTCAGGAATTACAGATTATAGACTCCCGCTGGATTTATTGATGTTGCCTAACCCCCTAACAGATATGTCTTTGGCTTCAGGCCCAATCTCACATAAAAGGTTTTCATGCTTGAATGAAATTAAAATGTATTAATTTACATCGTTAATCTAAAAAATATTGTTATTTTAGACTAAATAGATATCACAGTATGGAACATTTTAGAATGAAGTCCTTCATTAGTATTTTTGTGGTGTGGTTGGTGTGTTCTCAGTCTCTTTTGGTTCAGCTTTGATTCCAGTTTGCATCTACTCAGGATATAAGATGCAGAAATGGGAATGCTTTTATTTTGGTAATGTGTATATAAAAATTTAATCTAAATCTAAAATGTCAGTTTATCCATTGTAGAAACCAGAGGTGTGTCTACACATTTGTCCTTGAGATAACATCCCTCTATCTGTAAACCAGGCCTGGCATAACCGTCAGATTCCCACGCCACAAATGTTTTGACTCCCCAGACTCAATAACAAGACAATTTCTCACAAACAGCTGCCAATTTTTAAAAAACAGATCTCAAAACAAAAGAAAGATGCTGACCATCTCTGAATAGTTCTGGTTAACCTTGGCGATGTTTGATGCAAATGGTCGTAAACGTAATTTCCCATGAGAAGAAAACTGAATCCAGACAGTATTTATCACATCCAGGAGTTACACACTTGAACTTTCCAGCTTTTCCTCTTTCTCTCTCATTTTCTTTTATCCTTTTCCAAAGTGATACTATGTCTTGTTTATTTTATTTTCTAATTTTTGCCTTTCCACCTCTATTTTTCATTGTTTTTTTATCATTTCATTACTTCCTTTTCTGCATCACTTGATCTTTTTCTTCTGTCTTTTTAGCTTTTGGAAATCCTTTTGTGAAGAAAATGTTTCTTGTGATTTCTCCCCTACTTCTTCGTCTTCATTCGTCCATTTAAGAAACATATACAGCAACACTGTAGGTGCAGCACAAAGAGTGGAACATAAACCCCTCGAAGCAACCAAAATGCCATGTTAATGTTTTGAAATCTTCCCCATCTTGGGCGAATTGCTGAGGGGAAACTGTGTCTGCACACACTCAACTCAACAGTTGTGGTTTGGCTGCGACTTAATGTGGGGAATCTTTAATCATTTTGTCTGTTGCCAAACGTAGGTCAGTGCTACACTACAGAGTACTGTAGAGCCACAAAAACTGAGCTGTAGTAAAAAAAAATCAAAATAAAATCCCAACAGTCAGTTTAGTTTCCCCAGTTCCTCGTTATCTGTCCCTTTATGTGTCTGTGCTGAACTCGCTGACCTCTTTGGCAGCAGCACTCTTTTTTGACCCTGAGGTGAAGTGGTCAAGCATAAATGTCAAGGCTAATTCAAGGTCTAACAAATGTGACCAGATAATCATACCTTGTGTCCTGCAGGGTCTGTGCCTGGCTGCGTTTAACGAGGAGCAGAGCAAGGCGGTCTTCTGGCCCCTCAAAGGCTTTTATTGTTCTTGTAATTGTGTTTGTAAAACGTGAGCGAGAGCTTGAAAGTATCTGCTGGAATCCGGGAAAACGGGAGATAACTGTTTTGATGCTGGAAAGGTGCAAGCTCCGGTCTTAAATTCACTCACGGATCCAGAGCAATCAGTTGAATAAGCTTTGAATCCTAAAGTAGATGACAAGCAACCAATCAAAGCAATACTGTACAGAAGGGAGAAAAAACGGCTATGAAATTCTATAAAAATATTTTCTAAAGTAGATGCAAAAGGGGTCATACATCATCTTTATGCGCAAGGTAAGAACCAGTTTTAATATCCCAAAGTAGTGGACATTGGACCACAAACAGGGCTGTAAGCAGGAAGCACTTTAGTTTATGTATGTCTTTAAAAAAAAGAAGATTCGGAACTAGTTTCAACTTTGCAGTATCGCTGTTCAGTTTTCACTCAGTTTTAAGAAAAAGGTATCACTCTTTTTCACAGAATATCACCTTTTAAAGTGAAACAGGGTATTCAGTTCAGTGTTTTGCTGACTTGGTAACAGTCCTGTAAAGAGTACATGAAGGCTGCTTCAGGTCAGGTCAGGTAAGGGCACTTTGTCTCCATTCAGCCAGGCGATAAAGGCCACCATGTAAAAGGAGAAAGGCTATCAGATAGTTGGGGCCAGCCACCGTGGCAGAAGTCAAGCGGTTTTGAAAGGCTTCGTCTCCGCACTCTCTGCCTCAGCGTGAGAGAAACCCCCGCGTCCTGATGGGGAGAGATGGCTTTTAAAAAGAGCCCAGATTACAGCGTCATATAGCCTATAGTCGCCCGGAGATACACCCTTCTTTTCTTCCCGTTTGTCTCAGTTTCAATCGCTTACAACCACTTTTCCGAGCCATGCTGGGCCCTTCCATGCACAAGCTTGTCAGCTCTTCAATAGCTTTTGTCTACGCGGGGACTCAAACAAGATAGGCCGCCTTTGACTCCTTCCCCAGTCTCTCCCTGGATAAATATTTCACCTGTCACAAAGCCGAGCATGCTGGGCTTGTCGCTGTAAGAGAAAAAACTTTTGGATTTTAAAAAAGGGAACGTAGAGCAGGAGGAGATGGAGGGAAAGGGGGAGTTATTCAAGTTCAGAAAGTCTTGATGCTTTTCTTTCATCCGGAGATGTACATGCTGCAATTTGCATAGCCTTTCATTCTCAGCCTGAAATCTCACTGTGCTCGTGGTAATCTATTGTAAAGCCATCTCCAACTTAAAACGACTCCCTGTACAAAGCTGCCTTTTGAGCGCAAGTTCCCTAATAAGTGATGGCATAAAAGAATGGAGGCATCACTTTATTTTTGCCATGGATCAAACGCTTTGATATTTCAAAGCATATACAACAATAATCCTCATCTCTCAACAACAACAACAACAGGGGAAAAAAGTTCTCAGAAAAATAAGGGGTAAAGTGCTCCACATTCTGACTGAGGATAATACCACAGTTTGATCTGCAAAGACTCTTGCGACTCGTCCCTCTGTTTTTAAAGTTTTCCCAGGTGCCCTTGAGTTGTGCAAAGAAAAAGGCGATCTTTGCATCAAAGACAGCAGCCGCATTCAATGCAAATCTGGGATCACATGAGGCTACAGCTGCGGTTAAAAAGCTGCTTCAGTACACAAGAGACATTTGACACGTTACTGATGACTATGAGATTCCCTTAACATTGCTGATGGTACTTACATTTACGACATTTGGTTCTTCACTCAAACCAGCCATTGCGCTCACCGTTTTGAGTTCTATGAAAAAGTCAAGATATTTAACATCTTTAGTTAAATGCAAAGCTTATAACCATGACACTAGATCACGGGACAGGTTAACTTTAAAGCATATGGTGATACATTGTTCTTATTGTCATTAAAACCCATGAGCCAGACTGTTGCACTGGGTGACATGTTCCTTCATCACCATGAACACACACACTGTAGTTTATTCTGACTCAGTCCCACACACACCGTCCTGCTGCCCCAAACACTCACTAGAGCACCAAATGTAGATTAATCCGCCGCTGAAAATAGTCCCCAACAAATGCAAAATTTCCTCCTGTTTGTTTGATCAAAACTACAGTGAGCAGCTGTTTTAGGAAATTACTGAGCCTTCAAAAAAATTAAACTATATATTTGTCAGCACCCTTCTACTGGAATGATCTGCCACACAAATTATTAATATTTGCGATTGTTTTAATGTTTCGTATCTGTCTTTATAATGACCCAGTAAGCACTGATTTGGTGATTTACAAATGTCTGGGTTAAAACAGGGATACATTCTTTATCTGGGTAACATATAACTTGTTTCAAAACCATTTTAAGACTGTATTTAAATGGAAAGCAAGTCCTGTCTACACACTGAAATATAGTCAATGAAATGCTATAAATGGAACCTAGATGTGTAAAAAAACCTTTGTGTGACTGACTCATCTCACTGTGATCTTGTGTATTTGTGATTTGTTCTCTTGAAAAAGAAATCTTCACCTCAGAAGTGAATAACACTTTCTGAATAAATAAAGCTTCACTAACATGTTGACTCAAGCATGGCCAGAAAAACTAAAAAACAGATTAAAACTAATCTTAAGGCAGTTTCTTGAACCTGAACTGTCTTCACCCCCATGCTGCACTAACCCTGCATGATGTACTCATGTCAGGTAGACTGAGAGCGGTGGGCAATGACGGTGTTGGCAGCGCTCTCTGTCCCTTTCAGCCCAGAGGCGAGCTTTATTTCATTACCAGCTTGACTGAGTTACCTGTCGCTCCACCCGTCCCCCCTGTCGACTGACCTCTAAGGATGCATCTAAATCTATCCTCCACTGCTGCCTGGCCTCCTTATATCCAAACTGCCAGACATGGAACAATTCAGCTCTGAAATGCAGAGGGAACAGTCATCACCTGTAGGCCGATAATAACTACAGAGGATTCGTCAACCAAAGATTTTATAATCAAAAGCCCACATTGAAGGTTTTAGCCCACTATCTACAAATCGGTTTATAGATAGATTTTCTTCATTGGTTTTAGGCAGGAAATTAAATTAATAGTCCTGACACATAATCCCACCATAAAATGGTTTTCATGCAGATGAGATATAACATGTTAATCAGCGAGCTTTTAAGGTGCAGGTAGGTGAATTTAATTACTTTCGTTTACCCCTTTTTCGAGTCGTTATGCTAAGCTAAGATAACCGGCTGCTGGATGTAGTTTCATATTTAACAGACAGAAATGACAGTGATATCAATCTTTTCATCTATCTTTCGACAAGAAAGCTAATAAGTGTATTTCCCAAAATGTTGAACTACCTACAGTTACGCTAGCGACTCTGTGAAGCTGTACTGAGCAAAGTGATAACGTTAGCATGCTAACATGGTCACAATGACAATGTTAACATGCTGATGTTATAATGTTTACCATGTTTACCATCTCAGCAATTTCCCTCAGGATAATAAAGTTCTATCTTATCTTATCTTAGCGTGTTAGCATGCTAATATGGTGGTGAAAGATGAAAAGTCACTAGATCACCAGAGTCACAAGGATTCATCATCCGATGACCATGAATATCTGAACTTTTTCTTAGCCATCCATCCAGTAGTTTCAAGTTCACTATAACACGAAAATGTCAACCTCATGTTGGCGTTAGATAAAACGTGAGATCAAAGTCAGTAAGTTTCATTCTCTAAGCACCACCTGTAACAAATTTCTTGGCCGACATTGTCATCTTTAAAGCCACGCCGGTAGTGTGGCTAAAAACTGAAGCCACAAGACAAACAATAAGCAAGATTGTCACTCTGAAAGGAGTGTACCCATCACTCATGTCCAAACTAGTTACTGCTCATAACTGTGACAATAACTTTGACCATAAATAGGATGATCGCTGTTATGGATTCCGTATTTCCTCTCTCTGTAAATTGAATTTCAAATTAACTGAAACCATTTGCTGCCTGTGAAAACTCATGGTTTGATTTGAAAAATGGTTGGAATTTGTAGTTAAGCAACAGTACGGAATGCGGTATAAATAAATGCTTTTTTCCCTTTAAAAATCTAATTACATTACAAAATAAATAAATGAAATCCTGCTGCTAACAATATATTATTTTCTTTCCCAGCATCATAACAACTGTCAAGTGTGTATGCTCTGCTAGCAATCAACCTTTCCTGCCAGGATCCAGAAACCAGCTGCAAGCATGACTCACTGTGTTATTGAATATTTTACACATGCATTTACATTTTAGTCATTTAGCTTATGTTATTACAGCAGCAAAATGAACTTCTTATTCCCAGATCAGAGCCTTTAATGGCACCAGTGTTGAGCAGCGTCGGGTTCACCCTCTCAGTATCCTGACAATAGATTCAGACTATGATTGATGATACTGTAAGTACAGCAGAGCCATTCCCAAGCTCGATGTGCTGGGGTTCATTTAGCCCATTGTCTAGAGGCAGAGCAGAGGCCTGTGAGAATGGGGACCTGATTAATAATGTTTGTGAAGGACGCTCTAAAGAGGGGCTAGTCAGGTCCCTTTGCATGCTTAAAGGGACATTTAACAGCTTGAATTATACATAAATTATGTACACCCACTGCCTTGAGGTTTGTGCCTCTAATGGAATCACCATTTTATATGTGATTACATTGATTTATTTGAGGAACAAGACAGTGTCTTAAAGACATGCAACATATTATTCTGTAATTTTAAAAGACATACATACAAAAATATGTGTTCCCTTCTACACTGAAGCAGAAATTTGGGCAATCATAAGGTATGTCTTCATTCCTGGACAGTTTCAAAGAAAGACAGGTACTTACAAAACTGTCCTCCCTAAATCTTTACGTTGTCCTAACAAGAACCTCTGGTGGCCCTGTGAATAAAGACTGTAGTCTGTTGCAAGAAAAGCATTGCTGGAGCGACACCAAGGTCGTAGTGGATGGATGGTTCAACAAAACCCCCGATTGCTTCCTGTGTCCGACCAAAACTCGATGTTGTTGTTTTTTTAACCATGACAACAATCATTTTGCAACCCTAACCGAATAGCTGACCCAAGTATGGAACTTACGTCACGTAATAACAGGTGTTCATATATGAGGCGACATAGTAACCCCTGCCTTTGTTCAAAAATGGTCTCTGATATCAGATATGGATGACTTTGACCCCTTCCCAGTCTATGCTATCACCGCTTTTGGATCTATCCTAACCCTCTAACCGCAACCCATAACCAAATAGATTTTAAAACACAAACCATGACCTTTCCCATCCCTTAACCAAGTCGTTTTTGTGCCTAAACCTTACAAAACCTTAAGCATATACTGTAGGTTGCAGGTCAGATGAAACAGTGACTTGTAACGTTTTTGGAAGACACTGACAAACCATGTCATACTGCTGATTGGGCGTCAGATCAGACAGGCAGTGACAAATGACTGGAGTGTATTTTATCATTTAGTTTCAGGAATTCTAGACTTAAGGTTTCTATGTTTCTCTCTCAGGTTGGCAGCGGCTTATGTCGAGTTCAAGGCCTCCATGCTGACAAACAAACCACAGCACAACAGTGGTCAACCACAGTCAGTCAACAGAGCAGGTCTCGGATCAGTAAGTACCAAAAAACACAGAAGAGTGGGTGTTTTCATTTGAAAGATTTGAGAAGCGAAGGGCTGACCTCTGGTTTCCACTGTGAGGAGCTCATGTTCTCCTCTCACAATTGCACAACAAAACAAACGCCCACCTTTACGAGACGTTTGATTACTCTTACCCTATTATTTTTCTGAAAACATTCGTCATGAGTTCACAGATCCAATTGAATTGTCTTAAAACATGTTTGAAAGAGAATTTTCAAAATCCAGTGCAAACAAAAAGTTGCAGTTTTGGTTAATAGTGGCTTTGTGGGTAAAGTTTGTCCAACACAAGAAATGAACTGCTCTCTGAAGTGTCAATAAACAGATTCTGAATCTGTGACAGCTACGGGGGCGGGGCAGCCCCTGACCTTTGACCTCCCTGCAGATAAGGACAAGCCAAAGAAGACTTTTCCTACAGGGATCAATACAGTCATAGTCACATTATTATTAGGATAATTTCCTGAGTTAGACAGTGAATACACAAACACAAGTTGGTGGTTTCAGTCATGAGAACACTGTGATCAGGCTATTTTTTCACTCTGAGATACAGAATTAAAACAGTTTGCAGCAAACCTACATACTTTTAGACAACATTTCCACAAAGCAATACTCACATCCGTCCCATACAAAATTCTATTATTAAAGGGACAAAGAAACAAAAAGATTGTCACATGAAAAGGAGAAACCACTGAAAAGAAAAACAATAAGCCAACTGATGCACTCTGGAACAAAATCAACCTCACATTGCAGCATCCCCATCCACAGCTAAAAGTTTTATGTAATATAAAAGAAAAGGGCCCAAAAATCTTCAAAAATATACCAAGAGTTTATTGAGTTTAATAATAGCGATAAATGATCAAGGAATAAATGGCACTTTTTTTGTTGGGTCATTATCAGTTGTGAACTTTGAGCTATCTGAAAATGTCTTCTTACAAAGTTCTAAATACCATACCACATTAGTGGGTTGTTCAAATGGACTCTTCTCATGAACATGGTAAACACAACCGCTTAAAGGAATCATATCTTACAAGTGATCAGCCGTTAGATAAATGAAGAGATGTAGAGTAAAAGGAATGTTTTCCAAGTCTTCCAAACATGCTCAAATACCAGATCCTCAAATGTATATATGTATATACTCAAGAGTACTGTATGTACTTATTTACTTTTCTTAACTGCTGTATATACACTTTCAGGACACTGAAAGCACGCATGCTTTGCACTGTTGAATTTCTGGTAGGGGATTACAGTACATATACATTTGAAGCTCAATTTTCATACTACAAATCACATTTAGATTGTAAAATAGTAAAAGCAGCCGGTGAATTTTGGGATCCACCATAACTGCTGCAGATGGGTGAAAAAAAGCTCTCTGGCTCTGGTTTGAGCCTGAAATCTTAAACTGTGAAAAATGTCAACAGCGTCCACACTCTGAGACATTAAGCTGAGGATTAGCTATCTGACTGCATCACCACCCAGGTTTCGTTTAGAAAAGGCTTTCGTTTCACACTTTTGTTTTCTCTGCAGCATCAGTTGTAGCTGGGAGCCTACTTTACGCAGAGACCACCACAACTAACCCCAACAGTGCATTTGTCACGCAGAGTCACGTTTCATACCAACGTTCATACCAGTATAATGATATCTGAGGAAAAACAAGCCTGGCAAAGAAATCTGTTAGATCTGGAGTTCTGCTTTCAGGACAGTTAAACTAACCAAGCATGATGGAATATTCCTGAAGTAAGCTGAAATTATTGAAAAAAAAACAGTGAACCATATCGAGGTTAAACCTGAATTTGGGAGGCATCTAACCATAATCCTCCGTGATTTTATCTTGTGTATTTATACTCCAGCAGTGGACGGTCCTGCACCCATAATGATGCTCTGAATTGTGTTTTTCATTGCCTTTTGAGCACAGTTTGTCATTAATACACACCTAAAAAGGTAGCCAAACATATTTGGTACTTGTTCAATTTTTGATAGTGACAGAAGGCACAAACAGAAATAAATCTGCTCAGCATTTCAGTGGAAATAAGTTTGACATTTTAAATGTGAAGAATTTAGTTTTGATTTTGAGTTTCAAATGAGATTTGGAAAACCTAACAGTGGCTGAAATACATTTTTAATACCCTAAAATCCAGTTTTCTCCCATTTATTTCACCTTACATAGCTTTAAGGCTGAAAAATATTGTTTTTGCAATCAGCAGTTCTGCGTCATATATATTCTACTGTATATATGCATAATCAAATGGTGCATCCATTTTTATGGCTGGAACTTCTTAATCATTTTTATACTGACCATATTTAATGTACTGATGCTCTCGTTCTGTCAGATCAGAAAATGCCCCTATGTGTCAATCCGGAAGGCAATGAGAAACATTGCATTTAGTTTTTTAATTGGGAAGATGTGTTGGTTTTTCCATTATATTTTGAACCCAGTTGCAGGAATACATGCCTGGAAGGAAGCCATAGCTCTTTGCTTCTTTGGTGCACTTTTAGATAACGACGACAGGCACAAATAGAAACAAACTTTCTTAGCATGTCAATTGACAAACCAAAACCCACCAATTAGGCTACAGAGAATTTCAATATCCAATAGCATTTCTTGAAGATCAGGTTTGAACATTTACACTCGAGGAAGAAACAGAGGCTAAGAAACACAGTATGGAATTCAAATTTTAAATGATCAACAAGATTTTGGCCAGCCTCAGGCAGTATGGAAGAAGGGTCATCAGGATTGGAAAGTCAAATTGTCCTTGGCTGCCGAAATTGTACCCCTTTTACAGAATGGATCTGCTACATTTTATACATTTCTTTGAATGATTGTTATTTTAGAGATTAACTCTTAAAGTAATGTATAGTATTTCAAGTGAGAGCTACCGCTGATGCTGCATGAAGTCTGAATATCAAAGCCCATATTGTATCAGCGGTGAAACAGATTCTTTCCTCTCTGTTTTTGACAAGCTATTGCCTAACCCACTTAGAGAGAGATTAACCCCGTCAACCCTAATGCTCAGGATGAAAGGAGCTCCATTAAAATCCTTGTTTGTGCTCTGCCGTGTACAAAATCAATGGCAGAGGTGGGATCAAAAGCGCACTGGATGTCCTGCGGTAAACGCTCCTTTAACAGGCGTTCACCTGTTCGCCAAACAACAGCTGTCAGAGCAGCACCAGGGCTCCTTCAGCTCTCCAAAAATAAAGAAACAGGAGCCTGGACATGCATGTGAACCTAAATGATCATGTATGCTGCTGTCAACACCCCAGGGCTTAGAAATGCGAACTGGACCAGAAAGGCAAAAACACAGGGAGGGGAGGATGGAGGAGAGGGGGAGAGCCACCCAGGAATCATGCAAGGGTAAAAAAAAAAAAAAAAAGGACTGTTCCAAATAGTCACAGTGGGAAGTGCTCATGTTTGACAGTTGGATGATACTGAGGGGAGACCTTCATCTACCTCCAACAGAGACAGTTTGAGACCAGGGTGACTGGATGGAGTAATAAGTCCTGGCACGACATGCAGCTTTCATCAAGATAGACACCTTTTGAGGAAGAGGATTGTGTGTTTTGCAGACTATTGCTTTAGCTTTCATGGTGACATATTGGGCAACTGATCTGTCTTATCTCCTTGGCTCTTATTTCTTTAAACCTGTCCAGATTACACCACTATCAAACCAGCCATTTCTAACAGCAATATTTTGCAGCAAATCTAATTCATTTGAATGGAATTGTGAGGATCAAGTAAATGCGTGCAATGCATGTGGCTAGTTCAGCAATGGTGCAACTTGCTGTTGACATGGCCAAGTCTACCATCAAAGCGTCCTGGGGACACAGCCAGGAGCCCAGCAAAGATCATTTGCAAAGAGAAAAAACAATTGTGGGTACACTTTTCCATCCGTCCTTTAGCCCATGAAATAAAACCTGAACTGCCTACATCACAAGAAGAGCGAGCCAAGTTTTAAGATTTCTTGTAGTAGCCAAATATTTCACCACATAACAGTTGTTTTCATCTCTCTTTTGATTACCTTTAAGCTTGGCGAGAATCTAGACATTCTTGTATAAAAGTACACAAGCTTTATCAGCAGCTTGACATTGCAACAGGAAAATAATCTCATCATTCCTGAGATGATACAGATGCAAATATATTCAAATGAGGTATGATCAAACTATAACTTAAAAGTAAAATTCAAGACAATCACTTCAACAGCACCAGCCCATACACTCATAAAAGTCTAAATTATATCCCCAAAGATCAGATTCATAAAAAAATATTAAATCAAGAAATTCCAACTATTCTAAGCTATTTTATGCAAAGTTCAAAACTGGATGGCTAGATGAATAAATAGATTAATAAATAGATTGTGTTCACACATGGTTTGTATCCATGTCACATTGCACCTGATGGCCTCCATCCAGCCTCCGTCCAGCTTTCTTCCTGTTTCTCAGAGGCTGAGTCTGATGCAGATTGACTTGACGTGGTCGAAGCCTGTGGCGAGCTCCGCCGGCCTGCCAGCCCCTGGGTCGCTCTCTCAATCAGAGGACAGAGCAGGAGACAAGCACCATGCTGCGCTGAGGAGAAAGATCCCCGAGGGCGCTGTCACCCTGCACAACCCCCATCCCTGTAATCCCTCCCTCTGCCTCCCTCCACCAACAACCCCCTAATCTCAAAACGCTGTATTCAGGGAGGCTTGGAGTTTGCCGAGCAGAGGACATTATCCTCCACTGAGAGATAATTGAGCATCTTTACCATAATGTATGAAAATCTCTTTTATTGGACAAGAAATTTCACATGCAAGACATTCAACCTGCTGTGTGGTTCATGGAGTTTGCATTAACATGTAACATGATACAAAAAAATGCCAGTCTGTTGGGTATGGTTGCTTATTAGAAAGAAAACCGACAACAGTTTGCTTTGGAACCCCTTTCTAGCAAAGCAAACTGCTCACAGTGAGCTTTGTGGATCATCTTCTGGAAAGACCTGTTGTAATTTATCTTTTAACTTTAACTGTTAAAGACAATTCATTTTTCCCTTCTCCCATCTTCTTTCCAGTTTGGAGATACAGCACACTCAGCAGACTTCTTCACTATGAATACTTACTTACTGTTGCTACTTCCTTTTAGATCCTAGAGTTTCCCCTCTGGATCAATAAAGTATTTCTGATTTGAGTCCTTCTTCCACCACCAAACTCTATTTCAGATCTTTTCTTCCTGACTTGATTTGGCATCACGTCATCAGCCTTCAGAGCTGAATTGACTCATTACATCTGCCCTCAAGATGAGGCCCTCGGTCGAGAAGACGAGGATCAGCAAAGACTCGTAGCGGCGAGGATGGGGGGTGGAGCTCGCGGTTAGTGGCACTCCATTCATCTGACTTGAGGCCTGCCTTTGTCTCGATGGCAGGTGCTTCTAATCCCGCTGTCAGAATAGGGCTGCACAAGATGTTTGGACAAGCCTGTGCTTAGAAGCCCCTGTTTCACGTAAAGCAACCCCCTCCAACATCACCACCACACACATAATCACCAACCCCCACTCTAAAACATGTGATATGATCCATACCGCATGGCAGAGTCATGCCTGATTATAGCTCCATAAGCTTCATTCATGTCTGCTGCATTTTTTTAAAACATGCATGAAAATCAGCTGTTCCATGTTTAAAAAATTAAATTTTTCAAAATCAAATGTAGCATTTTCACATGAGCTTTTCAAACAGTCCCCACATATAGAATATGCAGTGATGGAAGAAGTATTCAAGTTTTACTGGAGTAAATGTTACCACAATTTCTATTTAATTTAGTATCTCCAAGTTTGGGGATTTCCGTGCTTTGTGCAGATATGTTGAAGATTAATATTCTCCCCAACAACTTGAATACATTATCCAACCTGTTTCTCTTTTTAAAACTCTTTCAAGGTAAAAACTTAGCAAGGTAAAGCACTGTTTTTCCTTGTTTCTTCTCATCAGAAGTATTGGCGTGGCTTAAAGGCTGACAGTAAGTGCATTTCTGTCCACCTGTTATATGTGCATTTTCAATTTGTGCATAAAAAACCCTGAGTGGGAACTAGCCAGTAATTAAACAAAAAACATCAAAAGTTGTGTGCGGATAAAGAAAGAATTAGTTAATAAATGATAACGTACATAAAGCATGTGACTTAAACGTCACTGAAGCTTCCAGTGAAGAGCTGAAAACATCAGATCTGTGTGGAGCGATGAGGAGACTGTACCCTTCCTCACATTAATACATGAAACTAACAGAAATGTCATGTTTCCATCATGTCTTCCACATGGTTTTCCATTGTTTGAGGTTTGACTGGAGCTCTTTTAATGGTCATCTCGCTGTGTCCGTTCTTCTGCAGAATATCAGTCTGTTGGTCCGGACTGAAATATCTCAACAATTACGGGATGGATTGCCGTGAAATTTTGTATGGACATTCATGGTCCCCAGATGATAAACTGTAATGACTATTTTGACTTTTCATCTAGTTCTATCATCAGGCCAAAATTTCAATTTGACCAAATAACTTCAAAACCAATGACATTCCCAAGAAACTCAGCTGTTCTCAGCATGAACATATGACGTGTCCTGACGTTACGCGATGGCGCAGATGTGTGTTGCACTTCAGTCTTGTTCCCCTACAATAGCCATATTTTATGAGTTTATCTCATATATAATGTAAAATTAAAATTTCTCCATCTGTCACATTAATGTAATGGGGTAAAAAGAACAAAATTTTGCTCCAAAGTGTAGAGGAGGAAAAGTAGAAAGTACATTTTAGGAAATTTGTTGGTCTTTTCCAGAGTGACTAAGATAACAGCCTTAATTTGTATGTATTAAAGATTCAATTGCAAGTCCCCCCAAAGAAAACAATGATGCCAAAAACCAACCAGTTTTGGTAAAATAGGTTTTGCAGTTGGTGGGTTTGAATGCAGAGGAACAATCATCTCTTTCCCCATTGAATCCAACTTGACCTTCCTTCAGGCTTTATTTCTACAAGGTACCCTGTCCAATAAGCATTGTGGACTCTGGCTTTTCTATTGACGACTGGCAACTTCATTGTCTGAGCGGCCGACTCGTCATCGGGCACTTTCACCTCCACATCCTTTCAAATCTCGGCTGAGTGAATGTAATCTTGTTGTTCCCAGTAATAATAATGCCATTGATTTTGCCCTCAGGGTCATGCAATGACCTCTAAACTGCCCTCTCTTGTTTGGTCCGCAAGGTTGAAAATCACATTACACGTTCACCCCTTAATCTGTTATTCGAACTGAACTGATCGGATCCTGGAGGTCAGGAGGAGACGTAGAGGATACGAGTTCATTGAAAATCCTTGGGAAGTTTTTTCTCAGCATTAACCTGGTTTCTGGCTGCCAATGGTGGTCTATTTTTGGGGGGGAGAAGGGGCCGCTGTTTTATTTTGGATTCCTGGTGGCCCGGCTGCTCAGCCCGAGGTCTCCGATAACCCAATTTGAGTTGACTTTGCCCGTTCAGGGAGAGCCGTGGCCCGAGGCTACACACTGATATAATTCAAGTAATACAATGAAGCCAAACATAACCCTATCTATCCACACACGCACGCACATATGCACACACATGATCACACATGATCACATTCTGCAAATTCAGTTCATGTTTAATAGGCTCTGCCATCCAGGATCAATAGAAGAGAGAAAGTTGACTTTGTTTCTCACCCAAGATTTAAAGACATAAGTTGAATTTTTATTGAATATTGGACAAATGATGGAGGTTAGTTCCTAATCACATACAGAGAAATGTGACAGTCTTCTTTTCCTTTGCAGTTCATTTATTCATTTAATTATCGGACTACCTTGTAAAAAAGGGAAAAGTTCCAACAGGAGCCGTGAATAGTTTTAGTTTCCTGTGACATTCTTTTAGTTGAAGAAAGAGATTGATACCTGTTTCTACCAGCAGATTGATACCTGTACCTACCAGCAGATTGATACCTGTACCTACCAGCAGATTGATACCTGTACCTACCAGCAGACTGATACCTGTCTCTACCAGCAGAAAAGCTGCAACAAGAAATCCATTTCAAGCTGATCCTCCAGTGAAAGAGCAAAATTTACCCTTTGGGAAAATTGACCTGTCTTTTGAGAAAGAACAAATATTTATGACAAAATTTGGGAAAAGTGGATCATTTATGTGAAACAAGTATTTAAATATGAATTAACTGGAAATTAGGACGTATATACGTCTCATAGTATGGTATGACAACAATTTCTTCAACATTTTCTATTTGTGCTACTGGCACATGTTTCCAGTTCTAAAAACCCAATTAAAGTAAACAGTTAACTGCTGTTTCAGAGGCTTTTCTACCCTGATAAGACTAAAAATAAACTATATCTTAGAGGTTATATTCAATTTGGGATCTGATTCTTGAGAAATTAAATCAGGACTGTAACTAACAATGATTTAAATTATTGATTAATCTGTTAATTAATCATTTAGTCTATAAAATGTCAGAAAAATAAGTGAAAAATATCCATCACAAGTTCCCAGAGTCCAATGAGGTGTCTTGAAATAGCCACCAACAGTCCAAAACCCAAAGATATTCATTTTTCAATGATATTAAACAGAACAAAACAGCAAATCCTCAAATTGGAGAAGCTGCACCTCGATGATGGTTAACATTTTACTCAAACAATTCACTGACAGTCAAAATTGGTGGCAGTTAAAAAGGAAGAAACAGTTAATACAGTTAATAATCAAGTCATTTTTTTTAGGTAAAAGACCGAAGCGCGTAAGTAGTTATATTATTGTGTAACATCACACTGTTTCCTGAGTCTGACCCCAATTATACAGGCAGAGTGGCAGCTTACAGAAAACAGGGTGACCTATATTTGAAGTGTAAGAGTAGCAGTCAGGTCCACATGGACAATACTGTATGAATTTTAACACTGATTTTTATGATATTGATTAAGAAACTATTGGTGCCAATACCTATCTGGTGAATCTTTGTTTTCAACTGTATCACATTATCTTCCTTAGCAAATGGAGCAACCCTGTCTCCTAGAAATTACATTTATATACTACTGATTTGTTTTCCCAATTACGTTGTGCCGACAAACATAATGGCTTCCTGTATTATGTTCATAGGCAAAGTAATCCGGTCCGCATTACATTTCCTTTAACACATATTTGATGTTGCAAATTAGTTGTATATAAACGTGATTTCTAGGAGACAGGGTTGGATGTAGAGTCCTAAAAGTATGAAAAGGGAAAAGTTTGAACATCTACAGTTCCACTGAGCAAACTCCATCAGCCGATGAAGGCCGTGTGATACGGCTGAAAGCAGAGATGCACCGATGCGATCCACCAGATCTCTTTTGGCGCCAACAGTTTCTTCATCAAAGCATTATAAAATTCTGTGTATGGTTGAAAGCTGTGCAATAAGTTAGTAAGTGGACCTTGAGTTGAGACAGTTTTGACAAACTGCTGTTTCCAAAGTCAAGAATGAATTTTGAAGCTCTGCATTTAATTTATTTTATCAGTCCAGATATGAAGAACTATGATACGAACAGTTTATCATGTTCACAGTGTTCAGCATGTAACAATTGATTTTCCATGCATGTCCCAGTCAATATTGATTAATATCGTGATTAATGGCCTGCCGGCCCTGGGGACCAGGTTCGGTGTGTGTGTTTATATGTGGTACGTGTGTATGAGCAGTTCGGGGGGATTTGGGCTGCATTGTGCTGGGAACTTAATGCTTTATTGAAGGGCTGAGATGTGCTTGCTCAGAGCAATAAGCCATTGTTTGACTTGGCACGGCTCGGGGCACCCCAGGGTCTGTGCCATGAAAGGCTTTCTGTTAGATGCCCGAGTGCTTATTGTTGAAAAAATTGTCCCCCAAAAAATTTGCATAGAAGAATCCAAAATGCATAATGTTCTGCAAATGACAGCTGCTTAGCTGAAACAAAGGCAGCAAAATGGCTTTTGGTTGCGCTGCACTTGTTATGGTAATAGCCCCCCTGCCTGCCTTTATGGGCAGCACCATACAAATCATGCATTCTTTTTTTATTTTGCATTGTTGTACTTTACTTTCTTTAACATGAAAGTAGCCCTGTGCTCCAGTTTGTGTAATTCATTTTTTGTCATAAAAAAGCCATTTCAGACATTTTAGACTCTTATCATGTGAGCCATGAATCCAGACTTCTTTAACTTTACAGGACACCAATATAACAAAGAAAAAAGTTTGAATCAAGTTCATATTTGAAAAAAATCATTTAGAAGCGCATATACCAGTTCTAAACTCGTATCAATAATCAGAGAAAGACTATGGTCAAGAGTTAACTAAAAAGTATTAAAATAACCCCCAACAACATAACTTCCCATTTCAGAAAATTCACACTTTCTACAAACAAACCCTCTTTCTTAGAAAATAGTCTCATTATGAGCCAAAATGTAGTGGGTCATATATAAACTTGACTTCCTGAGAAAGAAGGTTTGCCTCTGAGAAAAGGTCCCAGCTCCTCTCTCACCAGGCCCTGCCCCTGGTATTTAGTATGCTAATGTATTCTCTCTGCTAATTCAGTGCCGGGGCTGAGAAACAAAAAAAGTGAGCAGTGAAAAGGATTGGGTTTCAGCGGCGCTGCGCGGAGCCTAATGACCAGCAGATTAATCATGGGACACGTGGAGCGGAGCCGCCGTCAGCGCCGCTGTCAGGATGGAAATTTTCTGCACAAACTGCAGCATGCTGCCTCTCGCTCGCAGTTCAAACATCTTACCGAGCAAAAACCTGCAGACTGAGTACTGGATGTTTGTTCAAGTGCAAGTCAGAGCCGGGGTGCAGAAGGGACTTGAGAGTCATTTATGAAGCTTTTAATTTCAGTAGGAGAAGGACTATTTCTGGGAGAGAGTGTGACGTTGCTGTTTTATGACTTTCAGAGCCGCAAAGTAGAAATATAATGACATATTGTAGTTTTACATGCAGGGTGAATGCAGAAAATAGCAGTGTATGTGTACTGGAAAATAATGTAACATAATAACCAACATATCTGCAAAACTACAATGCCAAAATGAATACATACTGTAGATTAAATAAAGTTTCCATCTCATTAAGGGCCCTAAAGTCGTGCTCAGTATCTGAGGCTGTAGGAGCAAAGTTTACTGCCGAAATTGTTAGTTGTTGCAGAGCAGTTTCTGCAGAAACAGTATGTGTTCTCCACGGCATCCTGCACAAAGTCTGTCACAAAAATTACTCCGATTTTTTCTCAACAATCTCAAGACTCCTCTAGAGCTCAGCTGAATATCAGCAGGGATAGGCTTAGTTTCCTCGGTTAACAAAGCTGATAAAGTGCTTTTACGTTTAGTTCCAAAAGTAGGACTAAATATAGATCACTCTGAGAATCTTTGGCCAGTTGAAATGATTTCCAACTTCGAGATGCTTGATAAATAGAGGCCCAGGTCTCCAAAGGACAAACAGCTTTAAAACAAATGAAGGAAAAATGAAGGATATTCAGGGTTGAAAAGGCCAACGAGACATTGAATTAAGTCCTAATAACTAAAATCAAACCACACTGCTGCTTCAAACCAACAGGTAATGGATGGTTAACATGAGTTGTCCACAAGCAGGCACGTCCCAGGATGAAGTAGAGCTGCAGGTCAGATCCATCTATTCATACAGCCATCAATTCAGTCCTTCGTTTCATCACCATGCACACTGCAAAAATCTCCATATGATCCAGTCATTTCTGTCTATCCCTGAGTCCTAAAACCCTCTCATTTTCTTTGCACATACTGTTCAAACACAATGGATCAAATTCACTCTCACTTTATGCCAGTTGAGGCCTCAATTTTTTTTAAGGACAAGCCGCTTCAGTTATGAACAAAACATGGAGATCTTCACAACTGTCGTACCTGGAAAAAGGACAGCATCAGTCGTGCATGCTTAAACCTAACCAAACTTTAATCACAGCAGTGTCAGATCAGAAAACAGCTTCAAGCATGATTTGTAACTGTTTTGGAAAGGCACTAGGAAAGGATGTTGTCCTGCTGATATGGACAGATCAGAAAGCGCTTCTATCTGTCTTTTTGGAGGGTAATTACAAACAATGTTTTTGTCCTTCTTTGAGACGTTGTGATCCATGCTTACAGTGAAGACTTTGTGGACTTGCACGGGAATGACTGATTCAAAAAAATTGCAGTGGACTGATAACATGTAAAACCACTTTTGTATTTGTTACTCTGTAGAACATGTCCTCATTATCATGTTAGCACGAGCAGCAGCAGGGTTTTCTTCTTACCAGCCTCCCTCTGTTAACTAATGGTTTAATTATTTGAAGTTCAGTTTACTCGTCCTGGATAGTAATACTCATCTTGTGAAAACAATTCTATAATGTCTTCTGTGGCTCTGGAGGAGAAAATAACCCTGATGACGTCACCGTGATGTCATCCAGTAGCATTATGGGAAATGCAGTATCCTGTTTGTTTGGGGTTTTTTTGTCCCATACCAGGGACTAAAAGTTATATCTCGGCCTCTGTTGCCTGTATTTTCACCATTCTTTTTAAAAAAATCTGTCTCTTGGGAATCCAAAAATATTTTGGAAGTGGGATACTAAATTTCTGGAGTGCCCCTTTAAAAGAAGATCAAATTTGCCAGAGCTGGGAGGATATTTCAGCCTGTTTCCAATTGAAATCAACTTGTTTCAAGATTAGTTAGAAATGACGAATTAATGTTTAGGGGGGAGGAAACTTGCCAATGTGGCTGGTAAAGGACCCAACTTGCATTTAGCAGCATTAAGCTGTTGACTGGTGGTGATTTCCCACCATCCTCGGGTTTGCCATAAATTGTAACTAGGCTTGGAAAAGGTTTGAGAGTCACTGTGAACGATCACGACACCCCTCCAGTTGATAGTTTAACTCAAGATTCTCTGACTTTAGATCTAAAGGAGATTTCTGTGAAAACATGGATGGCTCAGTTTCTGCCACGTTCACAATGTGTCTTTATGCCATTTAGGCCTGTTGCTCAGCACTGAAAGAGATGGGCAGCGCTCGTCTCTTGCTCTTTGAAAATTAAGCTGCCGTAGCACGCCCATCGGCCCATTGTCTGCCAAGCAGCGAGCCAGGCGCTTGGTATTCCCGGCACAGAGCAGCTCTAAACTTTGGCCTTCACTGTGTGCATTAGAAACCCGGCCCACTGCCATTCCAATTCTCTCCCTCGCCTTTCCAACTCAATCTCGTACCGTACCCTCCTCGCCTGCCCCTCCTCGCCAAAAACCATTCGCCTTTTTACTGGCTATCAACCCGGAGGACATCTTGTTCTAGTTATTCTGAGATATGGGAAAGTTCCAGCATCCTGAAACATCTCAACTACTGTACATGTGACCCAGAGCAACACGAAAATCCCTCATCCAGAGGTAATGCTGCTGCTGCTGCCAACGTGGTCGTATTTCCTTCGTGTCACAGAGGGAAGAAAAGCCATTTGTATTTTTGTTTTGTTCCTCACAATCATCAAAGACAGCAGAGAGTCATCTCACCTGGTTTCTCATGAAACGTTTCCTTTCATATCAGCAGTGCAGCTGGTTTCTGTCCCTGCTCTCAGGCTTGATTAGAAGGCTGCAGAGGAGAGGCCCGCTCTTACAATATGATTGCGCGAGTCACCTGTGATGGTGATTTATTCCCCCGACATGACATCTTGTCCAAAGTGTTTGCACTGAGGTCTAGAAAGCCCTCAGCCTTGTGTTTGTGTCTCCTTTGTCATAATGGAAGCCTCCCTGTGTTTGCAGCTCGTTCAGAAGACAAACTTCTGATCAGAGAGAAGAAAAACATGTTTGAACGCCTGAAACAAATAAAGGGTTTGGTACATTTTGGACAGAATCGTTCACTGACATTTTAAATTATATTTAACATCCTGTCAAACATGGCCGTAGAGCTGGATATCCTGTAACAATTACTTAAAGGTCATGGGTCAAGTTTTGAAAGACTTGCCTAATATCTGTAAGTAGATCCCTCTGTCCGTAGACTTAAAAACATTTTGTATTCTGTTGTTTCAGCCAAGGAGAAACAACTGCACTTTAGCTGCTGAAATGATCCAAAACTGATATGAAGCCAGATCTCTGTTAAAGCTGTGAAATTATATTGGATTTGATATGACTTTTGCTGCCTTTGTAACTGTCAGTTACTGTACAGAGGTCTGAGAGGGGGTAGTGGACACAATTTGGGATTAATTTAGCTCCTGTCAGACAGGTGTCAAAAACAACTTAGTTAAGATCTGCTCACGATCTGATTGATGACGAGCTGGACTTTCAGATTATTTTCTTCACCATCATAATGAGGATAAATGAATAACTAGATTAACGTCATTCTTAATAATGACACAAGCGAATAGCTATGATTGATCTCTTGTCAGCTGCTAAAATAACATCATCAGCGTTACAAAGTACCTGCTGTTCAGATGTTGTGTTTCCACTTAGCAGATGAAGACATTCATGAAGACGCCCAGACTTGACAAGGCTCCTCTGTGTCACGGAGCCTTCAGTCAGTCATGTGGACTTGTCAGACTAATGGATGCAGGTCTCCACACGTTGGCATGTTGACAACTTTTCTGTGAAAGAAAAAAGAAATATCAACTGATGAAAACTGGGGTCAAAGAGGACGAAGTCACTACATGTGCAGGCATTCATTTTCAAACAAATTCTGGATTTGCTTAATCAAATGAAAGTAGGACAAAAAGTTCATGTTTGCTGCTCCCTTTCAGTCCTTTTTCCTCTGCAGGACCTGAACAGCATTTAACCTGGAGCTTTACATAACCTGAACTTTAACCCTTTGAGCTTTTGGTACGAAGTGTTTCTGCTGTATTTTATAAGCTAGTATGTTTCCCATATATAGTTTTAAAAAGGAAAAAGTGGGAATGACTATTCCGCTAGAATACACTATATTGTCATATTTATGGTCTGTTTGGTACTCAGTTAAAGTAAGTGGTTGTGGGACAGGCAACAATGTAAATCAAAAAGCAAGAAGAGTAACAGAAGAATATGGATCACACAGTCTCAGTCAAAACACAGCAGCAGTCGTGGAAAACTGGACCGTGGAACTGCTCAAATTGCATAACCAAAGCAAAATCTCCGTCTTGCCAGAAGTCCAGTTAATCGTCCAACAGCCAGATCATTGATCGTTTAGGTAATTAATCTTAGGTCATGACTCTGAACATCAAAAGACAACCGATCTAAATTCAGCCTGAATATAAAATTAGTCCTGGTCAAGAAGTCAGGGTTAAAATCTGGCTTAATCTGCACTGTCTGCCCTCTTTCAGAGAGTTTTATCTCACTGAAGCACTTTCCTGGATATATAAGTTATTATTATTGTTATATAAATAGCACAGAGTTCCCCCTAGTTCAAATTTCTCTTTTAAGGGAGTTCTGGTACTCATCCAGCCCTCCTTGATTCAAACCCTGAATTACTTGCTGGCTGAAATACTCTAGCAATAATGACAATCTGTATTTGTTTTTCCTTAATATATCTGCTGAGAAATGCTGCTGAATCATGTTTGGGAATGAATCCTCCTCCCTGTCCCACTCCGGCAGTCATTCACCCAGGGGACACGGTGCTCTGATGGACAGCCTGTGAGTGATGGACAGAGCCCGAGGCGGAGACACTGCCTCACTGTGTTCAGACCCCACGGGGGGCCATCGGGGCCCCCAGAGCCCCGCAACAAATCTCCCAATTGTATTCCCCAACGCTCACCAGAAACATGCCACATGATCCTTATCAGGCTGCCTTTAAAGTAAATATACACCCCGACCATATATTACCATAAATTATCTCAGCGGATTGATGGTGATTGCAGCTAAATGGTATATCCATCAAAACGCTCGCTGTGTGTGTGTGTGTGTGTGTGTGTGTGTGTGTGGAGGAAAAGAGTTAAAGAGCCGTTGTCCTTGCCAATATTTGTTCAAGTTGCCTCAAATGAGATCTCGGGGTCCGGGCGAGATTTGTATGAACACAAGCTGCGAGTGATGTCATTCATTGAGCGGTGTTTCACATTCAGCAATGAATTGGAACAGAAAGCAGTAAGCTCCCTTAATAGCTGCCTTCTTGAATCGTTGCCATCTCTCCTGGAGAATGCTGCAAGTGTGTGTGTGTGTGTGTGTGTGTGTGTGTGAGGCTTTCTTTATTTTCACGCATGTTAGCACGTGCTATTACCAGGTCAGTCAGTAATCAAAAATGCCCCGAAACAAGAGAGGTTAAATTAGTTCAGTGGATGTTGGCTCGGCGTGTTTCTGGCGACGGTTCTTTATGCAGATACAGCGACGGAGAGCCGCTGGTTGTGGTTTTGGTTTGGTTGTCGCTGTATGGCAACCAAAGCGAAGAAACATCATCATGCATATTTAGCCTTTGCTCTGAACCAGGCTGGTACTAGTAATCGTAAAGCCATAAAACTGTCATGTCTTCATCTGTGCAGCGCAACATTTAAAGCAGCTCGTCAGAGGAAATCGCTTCACTTCAGCCTCTCAAATACAGCGATGGGAAGTAGCTAAGTACTGTACATCCGTGTTTTCATTTTGTACTAATTTATACTCCACTGCATTTTTCTGTCAGCTATAGTTACTATTTACTTTGCAGATTCTGACTTTATATACAAAACATAAAATATATTCCGCTGTTAGAGATTAAACTACCCAACAGTACATAAAATAGTTGAGAGAAATGATGGAGATTGTGCAGAAGGAGTTTGCAGTTTCAAAAGTCAAAAATGAACTTTTAAGCTAAACTTTTTCAAGTCAACGTACAGTAAATGCTCCGAAAAATAGAAATAGAAATTTTAACATCTGCAACTCTTTAACAACTGGGAAAACTCAGTCTGTGGATTGAGATACAAGACAGATTTATTGATCATTTTACAACACAGAGATTTTGTTTTGTAGTTCCCTTTATGCTACTCAAAAAGAATTATACACAGTAGATCGTAGATCAATGAATAAATAATAAGTCATAGAAGAAAAGATAAAGATCATGATGATGTGATCGAAAGCTCCCGAACAGCTACTAAATGGACCTCGTGGTGAGACCCTGTGGTTTTCTTAACTGCTGTTTTCAAGGGCAAGAACGACTCTTAAAGTTAAAATTAGACCCATTAAAACGGTGCTCATACATAAATGCAGTCATGATGATCCAGTAATATAATATCTGTAATACTATAACACTCTTGAAGAGGGCATTCTGCACAATGAGTACTTTTACTTTTGATGCTTAAAGTACATTTTACTTATAATAATTTTGTACTTTACTCCTTAAATTTCAGATTTTCATTAAATCAAACCCCCTTTTTGATATGGTCTGCATTTTTTCTGCAGTAGCCATTTAAAATATTTACATTCTGTAATTATCTCTCTATATTGTAGTTTTCATTGTTTGTGGCGGAGTCCGTCATTCCTGTGCTGGATAGAAATTGCCGACCAACCAATGTGGGATTGACAGGAAATGATGCGCCATGTAATCCAGAGTTGCTGTAATTTGATCTGATTGATATCAGCCTCACTGTTTAGTGTTCACTCTCCTACAGACGTATCAGAGTGAACAGATACACCAGCTTTAACAACGCTTATGTTAATATTATTCCACACTGTCTGAAGGTGTGTTCAGACAAAATCTGAATTTGCCACGAGTGACCGAAAACATTGCCATAAATTCACTCCAGGTGGAGCAAACTGAGGCGAAGACGTGTCTGCGAGAGTTGAAAATGTTCAAACATGAGCGAAGAATTGCTGCTTATCATGTCTTGTGCATCATTATATACACAATTCCCCCAAGTTTAGATTTGTTTGGTGTCTTTGGAAACTTCAGGATCTCTGCCAGTATTTAAAATAGAGTTGGTTGTGATGATTGACCAACCAAAACGTCAGTGAGGAAGAAGCTACAAAAAACTTTAGATGCAGGACTTTTACTTGTAATGGAGTATTTTTAGATTTTTTAACTTAAGTAAAAGATCTGAACATTTCTTCCATCACTGCTGAAATGATTCTCAGGCCAACCAAAACACAGTAACTTCTTAGATTTGAGCCAATAGAGTTAACAGCCTATTGTTTTATTATTAGAATATCATAACACATGAATAATGTTTACTTTAGTAAATTCAGCCACGAGCAGAGCAGCCAGTCAGGCAGCAGCCCTCTGAACATCATGACTCTTGTGATTCCTGGAAAAACAACTGTGCTCATAAATCTTTCAGCCCTTGTTCTTACAGTTCAGGGCTCTGAGGCGAGCCATTCAGCAGATAATCTTCTAAGTGTGTGGTTTTAAGGAAAATAATTCAACACCAA
Source organism: Siniperca chuatsi (assembly GCF_020085105.1). Taxonomy (NCBI): domain Eukaryota; kingdom Metazoa; phylum Chordata; class Actinopteri; order Centrarchiformes; family Sinipercidae; genus Siniperca; species Siniperca chuatsi. Next base: position 2,346,403 of record NC_058065.1, on the reverse strand, counting down.
ATCCATGTTAAGACGATAATGGCGTTTTGTTCCTCTGCACAAATTCATCTAAGCCTCTTAATTATATGAGTTGTACAATATTTTGGCGAGCGCCTTTTTAGCTGATGAAGTCACTCATACCAGGAGATTAGCTGACTGGGAGGCCTTGGCCTCAAAAATAGCGGGGCGGCTCGTTGCTGACCCATGATGTGAGGTAGGTGAGGTGGGCTGAGATGCCTTCACTTGCACGTGGACTGCAGTCTTTGTGTTGTTAACGAAAAGGAAAGAATACCAACACACACCAATCCAAACCAGGTGTCGGACAGAAAAACAAAGTACAGTCTGTCCGCTGAAAGCTACCAATGTTAATGAGGTTATCACAGCCGGGTTTCATGAAATGAGCTAACTGATGGTTAAAAATGTGAAAAGTACACTGTGTGCATGAAACAGCAGCAGAGTTATGTTCCCCGGTTTGACAGGTTGACATGTAGGAGGACTGACGAGAAACAAACAGCAGTTTGACACCGAAAGGCTCAGTGGAAAGTTCAGATCAGTGAGAGGAAGGCAGTGGGTGGGCCAAAAGATTCACCTTCAACTCTTGTGTGCTGGATTCAAATTCGGGGGTCATTGAGTGCGTTTACGTGGGCATTAGTGTCCCGATTATGATCACCTTTTGGAGTATCCTGAATGATTTGTACATCCACCCCAGTATCTTAGGAATTACACTCAGCCAAAGTTCAGCTCCGATGCGTCCTGTAGTGAGGTGGAAAGTAAGGGTGTGCAGGTCCGGTTGGTGACTGGGTGTGTAGCATGTCTCCCATCTCAGATCTGCAGTTAGTGTTTGCTTTAACCCAAACTCTAATCTCCCCCTAATTGTCGCCTCAGTCTTTCCCTAACTTTAACAAAATGTTTTAGCTTTTAACCCTAACTATCTGCTAACCTTAAATCTTATCCATACCGTAGTTGTCATACGCAGATGTTGTAGAAAAAGCAGATTCCTCAGCACGAGTTATGTAAGGAGTTAGGCTAAAATAAAAAATAAAAAGACTAGGATATGATGATAAACCAAGTAATGATGATCTACACGCTGAAATTTAAGGCTGACACTGGTGATGTACTGTTGCTTTTACTGCTGCCAAATTCAAATCAAGCTGTAAATGCTCTGGTCGATTAAATAAACTGGGTTCATCTTCACCTGATGAGGTCACTCCAGTAATCAAAGACACTCCTGTCGCAGTCTTTATTCCAAAAACAGCATTTTAATGAATCCTCTGAATCGTTTATTGAGTCTGTTTAGGTTTAGCTTTCACAAAACAAAAGTTATAAACAACTTTATTTTTAAGAACTAAAACTTTTAAAACTAACATTTTTCTGTGTTATTTAGTTAAATGGCGACCTGAACGTTTTGTTCTGTTCACTTTGCTAGTAAAAAATGAGAGAGGGGATGTTAAAGGAGAATTTTAATATATTATATATTTTACCGACCCTGGTGCCCACACGGTACAAGTCAGCCGTTTCAGTCCAACCCCACCCAGCCCGAGCACAGAGCTGATTAGCGCTGATCAGGATCCCTTTAACCATCAGGTGCTGGAGCCAAATTCCATCAATCCTCCAGTCCAGAGCAGCAGCTTGCGAGCCGCGAACCTCAGGGCGACAACAACAGCTCAGTGTGCACCAACCCCCACCTCCCCTTCCTGCAACGCCAATTCATCAGGCCGGGCATGACACAAGAATTGCAGCGCCCTTAATGTCAAGGCAATCAGAGACTCAATCAGAGCTGCAGAGCACAGTGGGAACCACACTCCCAACACATGTGCACAGGAGTACCCTGAGGGCCCCAAATCTGCAGAACTAATGAGAGAGAATATATGTGCCCCACAAGTATGTGCTCCAGAGAGACTCGGCAGCAGCGCAGGGACCCAGCACCCTTAGAGAGAAAGAGGGGAAAAAAAGTAAATCAGGCAAAACGGCGCTCCTGTAACGAAGCTTTAACCCTTTCTTCAGAGAGCTTAGCCTTGAAACAAGACCAAACCTGCCTGGACACAACCTTTGAATCCTAGAGGAGGAAAAACAAAACACAGCAATATCTGCCAAGGGCACGCGGATAATTCTCCAAGGGAACATTGTAGGTGCCTCCCTCAAATGAGAGCTCTTAAATAATATTGATGTAAGCCTGGAGAGACACGTGGCCTGATTTAGATAATGGATGTGCTTTTTTTTTTTTTTTTAGTTTCCTTTAAATTACTGTCAATTATTCAAAAGAAACATTTCAAGTGAGAACAATGCCTAATTGGGAGTTACCAAGAAAAGCAAACTGTCCCCCATTGTGCCTTTTGCAACTTGCTCTGTCCTACTTTTCTCGGGCACTGGGTGCAACAATGAAAATATCACAAAAAAAAGAAAGAAAGAAAGAGCTGCTATGTTTGGTAATTCTGAAAAGAAATACGTATAAAATCGTTACAGTTGCTGCTTATTTGCAGGAAGTTTGAGCGTCAGAGTTGGTGGTCACCGTTAAATAATGTCCCAGTGCACAGTATGTTTTCTTAAACAAGTCATCAGCCCAATTCTTGATGCTCTAATGCTTTTGGTATGCCTCTCCCTGACCTAGAAACACGGATAAGCATCAGGCTTAATCAGGCAACAAAAATGGCAGCTTGTACACTTATGAATGAGGCTCTCATTATTAGAGGTGCTGATCATCGGAGGGGGCGACGTTTCCACTGAAAACGGTTCCTTCTTAACCATTAGATTAGACCAATCTCATGAATAGTCATAAGGCCTGCACGTCATTCTCATGAACCCTCGGCGGAAAGAATATTCTAATGAGGCTGGGCCAGTTTTTTCTCCACAGCAAGCTTCTTCTTGTCCTCATGAATATTGATGACGGGAGGACACTCGTCAACCGCGCCGTGCGGGTCAGTTGGACGCAGTGATCCAGCAGCAGCTCCGGCTTAAGCAACCATCTGGAGCGTTTAGGGAGCACAATGTGCCACACATTTGGTTAGCTCCGAAAAAATAAAGTACAAGATGAATTACATCATTGCTGACTGCCATTTTTAAATTCCTGAAAAGATTGCATCGCTCAATTTCTCCTCAATGGAAATACTCAAAAGAAAGTTGATCAGCTGATCAGACTGGCACCTCCTGTAGTTTAACTCAGTCTTTACTTAAAGACTGAGGTTTGGGGCCCAGTTTGGCTCCTCAGTTTGCCTTTCTCTGGTCCAAATAATGATATGAGGTCCAGGTTGTTTTAACATGTGACAGACTTCATTTACATAGTTTATGTCAACAAATGTGTAAAATTAGAAACTGTGATTATTTTTAATTCTTGGCAAAAAACGTTTTTTTCTGTTCTCATTTTGAAGAACAGAAGCTTTTTGATCTATAAAGAAGAATCACCTCTAATTCTGCCAAATGTTGATTTACATGCAGATGAAAGCGATGAAGATGAACAGATGAAGAAGACTTGCAATGTATTCCCATACTGGATGAAAAGAATATAATCTCTCAGAAATTCTGGGATCCTTCAATCAACATTTTTACATTTCTGCTTGTGTACAGAAATGAAATCAAACGGCTCCTCTGATAAACCTGGGACCATGAATGTGAGACTCCACTTGTTGCATTTGTGTGTGAATTGTGTCTTTGCCTTCTTTCGTACCGAAACACCTTCTCCAAGCCTCACGCAGCCACACGACTGTCATAAGTAAATACTACATTTCGACCTTGAAATGCCATTATTACAGTAATATAACTGGGTCAACTTTTCAGCTGCTGCCATTTCTTCCAGTTACTTGTCACAATAAAATAGCATCTTACAGTTCAGCAGTGAAAAACCTGGGGGGGTTTAAAGCAGCGACCATGATGACAAATGTCCCTGTTTCAAGTCCGAACAGTTGCATGCCATTCCCCTCCCTGCTTCCCCCCCCCCATTTCCTGTCAACACTTTACTGTGAACATACAAATAAAGGCATAAAAATGCCCCCCAGAAAACTTTTAAATGATGGTGTGAACGAAGTGGAATACAAATTCTGCAAATGAAAACTATGCATGTGGTTGAAAAGGTGGTTTAATCAGACACCCAGACCTTGAATAGGCCTCTTCACACCTCCCCAAAACTCGTAGAAATGGGTGCATCCAACACATTTTCTTCCCTGACACTGCACTCAGTAATTACATGTATCATCAGCACTATTAAAATGGTCAGATGCTCCCACATAACCAGTCAGACGTATCAAAACTGCTGAGAGGATACGCTGAACCTCAGTCAAAATCTTAAAGATAGTTTTTATCAGAAAATCCACCGTGTATGAAAGAATAATGTCAGAAAATTAGAATAAACACCAATATTGGAGTGATTATCCACAGATTTGTGTTTAAAATCAAACTTTATACGTAATACTTTTACTGGTTTTCCAGGCAGAAACGTCATACAGTAATAACTTTAAAATCATAAGTAAACCTTCAACCTTACTGTTATTTGTAAGAAGCTTGCTCTAAAATGTGAAAGCAATTTTCTGTTTACTCATCTGAGGAGTCCCACGTGCTGTCCTGACTAATCAGGGAGGAGTTGTTGTGATTCTGAGACTGCGGCTTATTTAATTATTTTCAGATGTAGAGACGTTCAGACTGTGACTCATCTCCACAGTTATCATCCCTGAGCTGCGTCCTAAAGTATCACATTCTAACATCCACAAGTGTTTTGGGGCGGGGCGCCTGTAGTGGTGCAGCGGCCGGCGTCCTAAAGACCTGAGACACTGCGGGTGAAGTGAAATGCCTGAAGTGTGAGTCAGGAGGCATCTGAACAACAACAAGCCGAGGAGGAAACCACAAGCCAGACTCTGATCCACCCGCCGCTTCTGAATTAACACCTGAATCCTTCTTAAAAAAAGGCTGAAACTGTCCGGTGAACACACCTGAAGTGGTCAGAATAAGTTTCCCTCATATCAGAACGACCATGCTGGATGGGATTTTTGGCAGAAGTGCAGCGAGCCAAACTCCAACCATTTTTGGTCACATTTCTCTGTTTTAAATACTTCACGTGTTTATTTATTTCACTTGCTTTTATATTTCATTACTGCTACATTTAGTTAAATTTTATTACTGTTTTTGGTTTTTATGACCCCAACAGCTGAAATATTTTAGATGTGCTCCAACATTAACATTCTTTAAAAGCAAATTGAAAACGTTCCTTTTCTCCAAATGTGATTTGATTTGTTTTGTTGTGGTTGTGTTTTTCCATTGCACTTGATGGTTTTAGTTGTTAATGGAGACACTATGTATGCATCTGCTTTCTGTGAAGCACACTGTCTCTCCCTGAGAATGAAATGTACTATATAAATAAGGTTTTGCTGGCTTAATACAGTGTAATATGGAGGCCAAATAGATGTACAGTACTTATGGTAAGTCAAAATTATGAGATACTTAGTCAACATTTTGAGATAGGAAGTCAAAGTTCTGATTTAGAAAGTCATAATTATGATATACTAATTTAAAATCATGTAATATTCAGTCAAAACTATGAGATAGTAAGTCAAAACGATGAAATACTAAGTACATTTATAAGATACTGAAGTTTTAAAAACCAGAATTACTTATCACAGAATCTTGACATAGTCTCTTAACATAAATGTGACCTACTACTAAATCAAAAAGTCAAAATTTTCTGACTAACCATGACTATTTTCATTTTTGTCATGCTTAACTTTTCATCTAGTTTTGTATTTTCCTGTCAGAAATGGGCTTCCATAATCCAGGGTTACAAGACGAGTAATTCAGATTATTTATTTATCTGTTTTGATCCATTAGTTCATGTAACCTGGAGCACCATGTCATAAAAAGATCAGTTCATCTAAAATCACTCTAAAAACCATTTAAACTGCAGAGAAACCAGCGTGTTAAACTGTTTAGGACCACCATTTTTTATCAGTTTGAGCTATGAATCGTCTTAGAAAACGGTAATCTTTTTCCCCGGAGGACATCCTGTATCAGAGGTGAGGTGGTAAACGTGTCAGCTCGAACCCTCACTTTAATTTTACAGCTTGTTGAAGAAACCACAGAAGACTGATAAGGTGCGGATGAAGCTGCGGGGCTGCGACTGCCTCTGGTAAAAGAAAACCTGGAGATGTAACATGCATATTTTGATAAGTGCAGTGGAACATTCCAGTCATTCTCCACCATAAATACATGAGAACGAGCGGCGACGCCCCTCATAACAAGATCCCTCTTCTCTTCTCCCTGCAGCTGCTACCACTGCGTCCCATTCAGATCTGTTGCCAGGCTTCTGTCACGTTTTGTCCGTCTCTTGCTCACTGGATGTTCAAGTCGACATAATGGGCCTCACTTGAGAAAGTTTCCACTTGTCTGAAATGTTGAAGGGCACTTAGATGTGTTTATGTTTTAGTGACTTTGCAGACTGTTTTTCACAGTGCTGAAGTACAGAAAATTGCTAGATCACCCACATTACAAGCAACCAGCGGTGGAAAAAATACCCAAATACTTGACTTAGATTTAGCAACACCGCAGTGGAAAAATACTCCATTACAAGCTAAAGTCCTGCAATTAAATTGTAAACAACTGTTTTCTCTCCAGTTTTGGGGATTTTCAAACTTTCAGATCAGTTGAAAAAGGAAGGACAAAGGAGAGGAATAATGGAGGAATAGAAGGAAATAAAGGAGGATGAAGATAGTAATGTCTCATTTCATGTTTACTGCAAAATCTAAATCTGTAACTAATAACTCAACATACGAGTGAAAAGTACATGCAGCATGCTAGCAGCTCTGTGGGGCTGCACAGTGGTGCTTTGAGCTAAATGGTAACATCAGCATGCTAACATGCTCACAATGACAATGTTAACAATGTTGATGTTTAGCAGGTATAAAGTTTAGTATGTTCACCATCTTGCATGTAGCGTGTTAGCATGCTAACATTTGCTAATTAGCACTAAAGACAAAGTACAGCTGAGGCTGATGGAAATGTCATTAGTTTTGAAACTAGTTTTGGTCGTAAAGTCGACCTGATGATGGCACTAGATAACAAGTCAGAGGATCACCAAAGTTATTCATTCATCCTGAGGGGAACATGAATGGCATAACCAAATGTCATTGACAATCCATGCAACAGCCGTCAAGACATTTCAATAAAAAACACGAATGTGAACCTCAGGGTGGCACCAGAGGAAACGTCATTGGGCACCATGACTGTCGGTAAAAGATTTGGTGTCAATGCATCCAGTAGATGCCGAGATATTTCACTGGATAAGTGACAAATTTGACCTGATGATGGCGAAGAATCAGAGGATCATCACAGTGATTCTTGTTCCCCTCAGGATGAATTGTATGGAGTAAATTTCATGGCAATCAAGTCCAACAGTTGTTGAGACATTTCACTCTAAACCAAAAGACCTCATTGTGGCGCTAGAGGAAAACTCACGGGATCAATAAAGTAATTAGGAATCATCTTCTGGGCACCAGGACTGACTGTACAAAGTTTTATGCTAATGCATTCAACATTTGTAGAGTTATTTCAGTCTAGACCAAAGTGGTGAACTGACCGACCAAACCGATCCCTCCACATCAAAATACCACTACATCAAACAGATACGTAAATACAATATTTAAGTACATGTAAGCATTTACTTTCCCACAAGATATTTTCACTGGTCCAAGACTTAACCCCAACCAAAACATTTCCTTATAAAAACCTGCCCACATGCATATATTAAGTGTTTTCTAAAAGAAACAAAGAAGAAACCTGATCCAAAAGGGACCCAAAGACAGTCAAACCCAAACCAAATAGACCCAAGGTTATCCAAACTGTGGTCTAGTGTGTCGCAGTGGAAAAGAGCAGCAAACACTTCACAGGATCTGCCTCAAAGAACACATTTTTCTCCTGTGATGTTGATGCACCGGGTTCTAACGGATGCATTCGGGTTTTAGACTAATTGACACACAGACCCGAGACGTGATTAAGCAGAATGTAATTTGGACTTGGCCCAAACTTGGATCCTGTGAAGCTATCGACCTCTAAATACCTCTACCTTCCACCTCTCCAAGCAACCACTATCAAGGACAGGTCAAAGGTCAAAAGCCCTGGCAATAGATGCAATAAATATCCCTGTGTTACTAAATAATTATGAGTCATTAGGTGAAGAAATAACACCCATGAAGAAAAGGTAAAATGCCAAAATCTATGATGAAAAGAACACACCCCTGTTAATTTAGCCTCCACACTAATCTGTCTGCTGTTCAACAGGCACACAGTCTTTGTTAAAGACTTTATAATGTGATGTGTTATCTCTATTAGCTCTGTTACCCTATGGCACATTCCACCAGCTGCTACTGTAACTATGAACGTAAACAATTTGTCCTGGAAACACCAGAGTTCCTTCGAAACAGGAGACATTTTAAACACCTGAGGTAAAATTAGAGTGCGTTATGGTGCTTGATGAGGGATAATAAGAGACTTTAAACCCTAAGTTGAAAAAGTAAGAGCACCTTTTGCGGAGAGAAACCTGTACTTTGTAAGAATGCTGAAGGATGAACTTCTAGGAATGTTGTTTTTTTTTCCCAGAGGGCCATGCAGCGTTTGGGAAATGAAGTGTAACTTCTGTTTTTTCCACATCTTGAATTCTACTCAAATGCATGAAAATGACTTTTTGATGTCATCTACCTGTGGCCTTGAAATTCCACAGTTTCCTCTGAGAGCGCATCAACTTTCCCCTGAGTTTCCTCAGATGGAAAATCCCATTGATATTCCCAATAATCTGTGGGAACATCAACCTGAAGTGGATGGAGAGGCCTCATCTATTCAACACGCAGACTGCAGACATGTCACTTGAACTGACATGTGATTGAGTTTGTGTGTCCCCAAGCCAAAGGTTTTCCATAAGCATGCTTAGGCACCTGAAATCATTTCTTCCACTGACCTACAAAGCAGCTTAGATAATCGTGAGTTCACTAAACGTCACACTAAATGTTTGTCCACACCACGTCCGAATTTACGTGCAGGATATCTGCGCAAAACCAAACAGGTAGTTGAATCCTTGGGTTGCTGTCGCTTTGTGCAAACCAAAGACGTAACTTCGTGCGATCAAGAAAATGTTCTGAGGGGTTTCCTCTGAAATTTCACTGTCAGAAATGTTTCTCCACCTACCTCGTTCACATTTTATTTAGTGGATTATCATCTGAGACGTCACCACAGGCTGCAACAGGAAAGGGTCTTCTTTAGTCTCGGATTTACTGGTCACGTTAAGAAACACACTGCCGGTCTGTCAAACTTACCATCCTCTCGTCACCTTCGCCAAAATTGGCTGAAACCGAAAATGTTCTTTTCATTAAGAAGCATAAAATACGACATTTTATCATCATGGCTTGAGCACTGACTCGTTAGTCAGTGTTAAAGTCAAAATCCAAATACAAGTGGGTTATGTTGAGGAGTTGCAAATTGCATAAGATTCATAAAATGTTCTCCCACCTAAAGGTCAGGTGATGTGATGCCAGCATTTTCATTGCTTGTAGAATGAACTGCAACACACCCTGTTGTGTTGCACAGTGCAGCTTTGGGGATTACTGTATAAATGGCATTTAACCAAGTTGCAAGAAAACGTTTCATGCAGCACGTAGACAAACATGTAAGGGGTTAGTTTGGAGACGTCTGTGCGGCTGTTTCTTTTAATGCTCGTACGGATTTTGAGAGTAACATGTTTTTTCTTTTCTGTTTTGTACTCGGCGCCCAACAGGAGTTGGATCAACCAATTAGCTTCCTTCACTTGAGATCTGCATGACACGTAGTTGAGATTTGGGACGTGTGTGCATTGGCTCCTCTGCAAAACCCTGTGGTCTACAGTTACCTATAACGCCCTTCTATGTGTAGGTCCACAAAGACGTTTACATGTGCCTTCGTAAGAGAAAACATCCAGTTTAAGTGCCCGGGTCATCCAGAACATGGCACAGTGAAAATCAACTGTGCGTCCTCACAAAACAGGTGGTGCTGGAAGCTTGTTGACGTACCGACTATTTGTGGGACTAGCTGGCGAGCTACTCTGGCAGACAAACTAACCAGTAACATGTTAGCTAGCTGGGAACATGCTAGCACTAGCCAGCCACAAATAGCCCACTAAGCTAGCTGACCCGATGATAAGTAAGTACAGTGTATTCAAGAGTCACATTTATACCATTGATTTTTTTTAATATAAAAAATATATCAAATTGAATGGTGCAACACAGCTGATATTATGGCTTCCTCCATTTTGGACTCTCCAGCTAACATTCGTCAGTGTCAGCAATTCAGGAACAGTTTCTCTACGAATGATGCTGCGAATGATTTCCCGACAATTAATTGATTTTGGCCCAAAATGTTGTAAATGCTGGTGTAACTGAGCATCTTCATTTTTAACACATTTCTGTGGTCACAATGTTTGTTTTTATAGTTTTTTTAACCTGTTGTAACATGATTTACATCTATGGCATTTGGAATTCTTTTAATTGTTGGACTTTCAGTAAGAAAATGCATATATTTATTATATAACATTTATTCAATATATTTAGATTATATTTATCATATCAGAGTGCATTTTTGTTAAATAAATGAATGCAGTTGTTGAGCTAAGTCTTGTCAGCTCACCTGATGTTTATCAATATCTAGTATGATAATTATTTCTTTGTGTTTTTAATTTCAAACCCTGTCTGCAGACCACATGCAATCAAGATCTCATATGAAGAAGGGAATTACAGTCTGGCGAGACTAGAGCGCCTGTTTCACTGCAGTTTCCAAACCCTCCCTCAGACGACAGGTACTGTACCATGTCACATACTGGTAATGTTTGATTTATGATTCATAACCTCTCCCAGTCCTGAAAAAAATTAGAAAATTAGATCTGCCTCTCATTTGCCATAAATCAGACGAAAAGGTACATTCGGTCCCACTCGTGTCTGTCAGAGCCCACCACACTGTCAAAACACATAACTATTTTAGCCTGCCAAACTTCATGACAGCATGTTCACTTGAGGTAAGTGTGTGTCACGCAGCATGGCTCGGGGCTCTATTCATTAACATTCCTGTGTCTTGTGGTGGACCTGCTAATGCCGAGCAACATGATGAAACAGCTCTCGTGTGTCACCTGACAACGCCACAAATCCGCTCTATTATTGACTAACTCTCCACTTAATTCCTCTTTACGCCCGCTACTTTGTCAAAACATAATCATCTTACCGCCTTCCCCTTTTGGATTTGTACTGAAGAATTTCTGGACTTTGTGGCTGCTTTTTGTTTTGAAGAGCCATTTTTAAAGCGATCTGTTTTTATGAAACTACAACCACCACAGCTGAATGTGTAGTGCCTCAAGCTGCGGTTCCTCTAATGGCCACTAGATGGTGCCTCCAAGAAAACTCATAAGTAAATAGGGAAAAACTCAACTTGTTATGGACTTAATGCCCATTTTCACTTCTTCTAACAGGTTTTTGTGACAATTATCATCCTCTTTTCATCAGTCTTAATAATACAACACTATAATAACACAAGTTTTAAGTCTGTGTGTGTTCTACATTTCAACTGGCTGCAAGACAGGATGAGAAAGCTAAACCTTAATACTGGGATTTAAAGGCTATCCTCTTAAAACATACGTATCTGCTACTTTACCAAACACTAAAAAAAGATAAAACAATTATTATTATGTTAGCTTTCAACTACAACACACACTCTAGCAGCCATGTAAGGCTGTACTCACACTATACTGAGCTAAATGCTAATGTCAGCATGCTAACATGTTCACAAAGACAACGCTAATATGCTGATGTTTAGAAGATACAATGTTTACCATGTTCACTGTCTTAGTTTAGCGGGTTAGCATGCTAACATTTGCTAATTAGCAGTAAACATAAAGTACAGCTGAGGCTGATGGGAAATGAATTAGTTTTGCAGGTATTTAGTCATAAACCTGGCCTCAAAATTTTAATTTTGGCCTGATGATGAGATCAGAAGATCACTAAAGTCATAACAATTCATCCTGAGGGGAACATGAATGTCTGAACCAATGTCATGACAATCCATCCTGTTGAGATGTTTCCCTCAAAACCACAGGTCAACATGCTGGTGGCGGTAGATAAAAAGTCAGGGGATCGCTGAAGTTATTAAGCTTCATCCTCTGGGGATGAATGTCTGCCTCTAGCTGCCCTTCTTTCTTATTGTAATCCAATTTCATTCTTATCTCAGTTTCAAGCAACTTTTTTTCGCAGGATGACATTGTAACATGTAAGTGAAAAACACACTTATCTCTTCCTCTTTTTCTTTTCTTTCACTTTTTCTTTTACTCTGTTTTTGTCTCCATCTCTCTTTCTCTTTCTCATTCCTGAGTAGCAGCAGACAATGTCAGCGTTGACTCATCCGTTCATCAACTGTCAGATTAAGGGGCGACTGTTTTCTCTGTGAAACGTATCCTTTTACACCACTTAAGAACAACATTTCTCGTGACTTCGGCTGTCTCTTGCCGGATTTTTTGGGCGGCCAGTTATACTTTTGATGGATGTCTGCATGGCAATGTCATGCACCTCCGAGTGGTTCAGATATTTCTTTACTTTTCTGTCTGATATCTTGTTTAGTTGTCGTGCACGTGAACGTCTTTACAGGTTCACGCAGTGAAATCAACCATTCATGAGTATTTCTTAAAAGCTAATTGCTAACGTTGCACCGGTTGTAGTCGATTGTGTCTCTCCTCCCAATCATGAAGGGTGTGACCCCAGAGGTCAAACACTTGACCCTTGAAGTTCTGCTGAGATTTGCAGACTTTGAATGCCTGAATGGGCACATACAGAGCTCTATATAAAGGTCTGTTCTTACTCCCAGCCCAGAGGAAACAACTTCTCCAGCCGCTGATGTATTTACACTGATTCTCACAGGGGCGTAGCTATTTCCTGCATTTATATGCATTTATATCATCTTTCAAATAACAAATTATGATTCAATTGGTTATCATGCTTTCCATAATAATGGTGGTAAAAAAAACAACCTAATACACAACGACTACTATTTCTAACACCAACAGTTGACCTTTAAACTTGATACTTTACCACAAAGAGCAGTCTTTACTGCATTATCTTGTACTGGTGTTTAATTCTAGCATCTTTTTTATTATTTACATATATTGTAGAAAGGTAGTGTCTGAAGTCTTGCTCTCAGGCTGCGTACAGCCACATATTCCAGCCTGGATGTTGCCTGGGAGGCGAAACCCGTGGCAAAAAAAGTCAGTAAATCGCTCGCTACTGCTCTGAAGCTTAACTGCTGTGAGCGCATGATACTGAATGCGACTCAGATGAGTATATTAACATTTGGATCAACTCAGAGCTTTTCCCATCTGAGGTCTTAGGTTTCAAAAAGTAAAACAGTAAAATTGGGCAGTGGTGGCAAAATTATGATTCTGAAAAGTGATTGGAAAGTGGAAATTACACTCCTGAGATTCTCAAGAAAAAATGACTTGTAGTAGTTGGAGCACACTCAGTGGGCTTATCGGACGCATTTTTCAGGACCAGCCTTTGTTACGGGCGACTGAACACCGTATAGACTGTTTGTACTTTCTTGTCATCGTGGATACTCCTTCCATGGCTTGATTTTTTAAATTCTTCCCCATTTTTTATGTCAGTAACTGCGGTCAACATGTACGTAAACCTGGGTTGTGGATAATCACAACCTGAAATATCGGGCGTGGTATTGAACTTCAGTTCATTCAGAGTATCGACCAAAATGCCTCCGTAGAATCATGTATTGAAAAATGTAAAATATCGAAAGTTGAAATCAAATGCTTAGCCAGATCCTTGTTTAATTATTCTTTGATCAGGTATTTTCTGATTTAATTCAAGAAATGTTTCTAACATTATACTATATTGCAGATGTATATATTTTGTTAAAGGAGTCAAACATATATTCTTCAAAGTAAGGTATCGTATAGGCACTAATATCAATACTCTTATACTTTATTTATCTTTTGTTGGCCTAAAATTAGTCACATTTAAGTATATTGAATCTAAACCATGCGCTGGTTTTCAATTGTAGACTGTAAAGGTTTCTAAAATCCTCCAATCCCCCCCCCAAAAAACAGCCCTGTGGAAAATTCTGCGAATTATGAGTAGCTGGGGATTGTTAATTTAATAAAAAATATCAATAACTACTTTTTGGCATGATGCTACATATTGTTCCTTATGTCCAATATTCTCAAAAGAACCTGAAACTGTAATAACTTTTGAGGAAACAATCTCATTGCAAGGTCCATCTCACGTGACATTCCTCCTCAGCAGATGGAGTTTGCTCAGTTTGAATTGTAGATGTTAAAATGTTGGTAAATAACTCAATAATAACAACTTAAAAGTAAATAACTGTAATAATCTGTAAAATTCATGTTTTAAGACAAATAAAGCAAATGCTTATTTCTGCAATGTAAACTAAATCCTTGTTATCGTGAAGTTTGGATTGAACCTGCATCATTTTGTCATCGTGACTATTCAAAATTGTATTGCTTACTTCACTGTAGATTGTTATGTAGCTCCAAGTCTTTGGGAAAGCAAAAAGTTCAAAGTTGGTTTAAATATGAACGAGAACTTCAAAGCAAACTCTCATGTAGGGCCTCAAAAAACCCTAAAAGCTGGTGCTGATGCCACCATAATGTTATATATCAAATATGACATGACGATTAGCAATCAAGTGGGAAAAACCCTCTGACGTCAGCTTTTCTGCTGATAATTACAAGCAGGGAATTTTTTTTCATGAAATGACGAAAGGTGCCAACAAATGTGGGCAAACACGGCAGTGTCAGCCGCCCAAGGTAATTGCTCGCTGAGGTTCTTCTTCTGAAGATGATGTCAAGTTTCCTATGATACGAAGGAACAACAACAGCTGGCTTTACAGTCGCCATGTTTGTTGTGATCTTTGCAAACAGTTACACCTCCAGTGTGTCGTAACAGACAACAATGTCATACGATTCTTCAGTTTCTCTGGATACGATTACAGCATTAGTGTCTTACTCTTTCTGCCATGGACTTATTTTGGGATTAGAACCACTAAACTGAGCACTGTTAGTGCCGCGTTCAACCCATCGATCCAGACAATAAGGTTAGCAAATGTTCTTGCGTCAGGATTTGGTTTTCAACTCCAGGAACTGCTCTCAAGTCTCATGACACAGCAACAAATCCATACGGTTGGTAATAAGAAATTTATTTTTCAACAATTACAAAGAACAAAATATTTCAAAAGCATATTCATATGTTACATCGACTGTACAGGGATCAGATGGCATGTGCTTTACTCTAAATGATTCTGTAACGAGAGCTAACAAAAGGAAGAAATAAAACTAGGAATATTTAAGCAATTTGATGAAAAAATATGAAATATTCCATGTCTAGGTACAAAATAGACAAGAGATTAAGCTGATTATGGACTGATATTATACCCTGATACAGTGTTTAGGCCTCTTTTAACTGTCACAAAGTCATTTAAAACAACAAAAACATGGCGGCATTGCCGTCTTTCAATAGCTAAACCTCTAGGCCTCTTTGGTTCCATGATTAGGTATAATACATTTGAACAGAGATCAATTTTGCTTCTATAAAAATAACTTTTTTTCAATGGCAGTTTCTGTTTATTTAATTTTTCTTATTACTAGTTACGCAGCTCCTCAGTGCAAATATTCTAACAACCATTCGCCTTGAAGAACAAGCGAAAGATTACAGTGGCAGGCAAAGTCGGGGTAGAGTGTCGGCCAAAAGGCGGAAAGAGGTGAGACAATAAGCAGCACCTGAACCTCAGGTAGGTACCTGGTAGTGGTGAAGTCTGAATATAGAGAGCAGAATGTAATGGACTAGTAAAATAACAGGTTGCTGAAACGTTTAACCTGAAAATATCAAAGTGATGTCAAAGTGACTGAGGCCTGAAACTGTGTCTCAAAGTGTGTTTCGGTGCCAAACAGGCCATGATGGGAACTCCACTGGGGCACATTCATTTAGACACCAAAATCACTATTCATGCATCACATTTGGGTCAAAGTTAGCCCCAGTTAGCCTCTTTTTATATTTCAGAGGTTTCAGTTGATGATTACATAAAGGAAGCTAATCTTTGAAAAACCCAACAGCTTATTCTATAACACTGACTAAAACTCTTACATCCAGTTAGTACAAAAATATTCTGTCTTCTGCACAGTAAAGTGTATTTCTAACCTGTTTCACAAGATGCTGCTCTATCCCAAACAAAAATGGCAGAAAGTGACACATCACCGTGCTCGTCTTGTACGACAAAGAAAAATTAAAAGCTCGTGACCCCCTAAAACAAGATATGTCTACTTGCGACCACTTGGCAAAGGTTGTGTAAGTCTGCAATTTCTTTCTGAAGAGGGACAATTATCCTGTAAATTTCAAGAAACAGCTTAGAAGATTAAAATAATTTGGTGTCGCAAAAATATTTTTGTTATGCTATACAAGACGGACAAAGACATGTGTCACTTCCAGCTGCCGTCTTTGCTCGTTTCGAAGAGTACAGTTTTGAAATGCATAAAAATCAACTTTATTATGCAGCAGACGCAATATTTTTCCAACCCAGAAAACAATGTAATGCCATCCAGATAATGATTTTTATCACCATAATACTTTGAAAGTAGCACTACATGGACTGGAGAAAACATTGCCAGTGAATATGAACCAGGCAGCAATTTGGCAAAATCATTAGTATATAGTGTATGTAGTATATAAACGTAACTTTCAGGAGACAGGGATGATTTTTCCTTCCAACCGATTCCAGAGGATTTCGGAGATGTTGTCAAATGACTTGCTGGGTTTTTCAAACTTTCATTTCATTGGGAGACTGTGTGCCTCCTCCTGCCTCCTAGCCAAAACCCAACCTGCCCCTGCTTGCCACACATTACATTTCAAGTATTGGTGATAGTTTGTCAGAAGAGCTTAAGTTCAGCTTGTCTGGTATATGGGTAAATATTATACATTGCATAGCTCATGCGGCACTTATTTCTTTTAGAACGACTGTGAGCAATGGTGCGCCACATAGGGCTCATTAAAGGCATTTCAATCTGCAAGTGCTATCAAAGTGTGCGTCGAGAAGTGTGAAGCTGCATCATCACTAAACTGAGCAATATGGCAACTTTTCACTTTCACTGACTGAAACGAGAGATATGTTAAATTTTTTTTTTTATTTGAACAACTGGAAGGAATCGAACCTTCCCCTTCGAAGAGAAGCTGAAGGAAGGTTTTGCTTGCAATATCCAAACGTTAACAAAAAATGATAAATGTGAGGTCATTCCTGATATTCACTCCACCATCTTCATATGCTATACAAGAGTATTTGTTCAACCCATAACATGAGTGGAAGATGGCATAGTCCTTGGAAAACTAAAGGATTTATTTATTTTTTTGCTTTAATGATACAAAGACCAAGGGGAAGAGTGGAAGTTTGGTCCTCCAAGTCAAAACCTCTGGAACAGGTCACAAAATAAGTTTGCTTGGTAGGAATTATTTAAACTTTGGATGGTGCGTCAGATCTTGTAGTCCCTTTGGACATGACTTGTGTTGTTACCTAAATATTGAAATCTTCAGATTCCAGTAGGGGTAACATTTTGGCAGCAATACGCCTTCACATTTGTTAAAGATAAGTCAGTGTTGTGTTTAACAGCAAAAACTTAAAGTATGTTCATATCTTACAGTCCAAGATCAAAATAAGACTCTGTTACGTCCAAATTGTTCATAGTGAAAGTCAAATTGATTGAAAGTAAGAACTAATTAATTTGAGAGAAATTATTAATTTGGTGCACAATTTGCTAATTTGAGGAGAGACACTTTTTCAAGGGGAAGAATCAAGTAATTTGAAGTTGCAAATTCCTAAAAAAGAAAAGAAATAAGAATACTGAGTGCACAAGTTAGTAATTTGAGAAACAGATTTGTAATTTGAGGACGGGAGTTAATAATTTGAGGGAAATGTTCAAAACATCTATCCACCCCCACCCCACACACACACACACACACACAACACTTAACAAGCTCTGTAGAAATCCCATGAGAAGTTAGGGTTAGATTTAGGATAACCCGTACCCTTGGTTGATAAAAGTTCAGATAGCTTTCCAACTTTCAGAAACATGCCACAGTGCTTCCTCAGAAATGAAGATAATGGAAAGAAAAGAATTCAGAGCTGTGAAGAGATGCATATCAACAATGGGAAATACAACCTCCAAACAGTTATGATTTTTTTTTTAATTTCAGGTGTGACACCTCACATTGGCAAGTCTACCCTTTAGTTGTCAGTTTGAAGGATTAATTTGCGGTTTGGTGACAGCGTCAGTGTAACAGAAACCTTGTTGAAAAGTCTCTACAGATAATGTTGATAATGTCTGTGTCCGTCCATTTCTGGAATGCGTCCAAATGTTCATGTCATCTTGAAGCCAGTTTTATCGTGGAACAAAGTTTCTCTAAGATGTAGTATAATTGTGACTCCTGGCCAGAAGTGCTGAACGTTGATGAAGTTTGACTGGTGTATTAACATTTTCAGTGCTTGTCCCATGTGATTGCACACACTGCTCTTGAAAGAAGCATAGTTGAATCACCCCGACCTTCTTTGTGACTCATGTAAGGCTCCCTACACCTCCTTTGGAGACGTTATTTTCACGTTTAAGGTTGGGTTTATGTTCGGCACATGGAGAGTTTAATTCCAAAACAGATACCCACTTCTAAACAAGTGGTACCTACTCTAACAGCGTGACTGACAGCAGAAAATTACATCAAATGATGCTGCTTTGTAAAGGCTAGTAGGTTACGTAAGTATTGAACACTTTAGCAAACCAGATCCCCACTATCTTAAAGATATTTAATGAAGAACTTCAGAGATTGATTGTTTTCCAAAGTGGATATTTAAAGATTTGGAAGAGAACTCTTCACGTCCCTTTGAAGGAGACTGAATAATTTCTAGACAGGAACAGTCTTCCACCAGAGAATATAACAAAATATATCAACAAACATAAATATATATACAAGTTTTTGTGCAGGCATACATGAGGGTGTGTAGATATGTGTGGATGAGGTTGTGTGTGCGCATGTTTTCTCCATCGTCCATAAATATTCTGTTTCTATATTCAATATTTTTGTTGTAATATTTTTAATCTGTTTACAGTTAAGTTCTTCAGTTCCACCTTAAATAAACAAGAATAAAACATACTCAAGCGCAGCCACACTCCTCCACGATCATGTTTGGAACGTCCCGCTTGACGATGTTGTACTCGTCATCAAAGTAGAGCATGGACATGGTGCTAAGCTTGGTGGGAATGCAGCACGAGTTCATGGAGCCCGGGCTCATCCCCCGCATGCGGTACTGGTTCACCACCGCTGTGTGGAAGGATGACGCCGAACCGGGGACGCCTGCCATATAGGCTGGACAGTTCCCCTCGCAGTAGTTCCCAAAGTAGCCCGACGGTGCGATGATCCAGTCGTTCCAGCCGATGAGCCGGAAGTCTATGTAGAACTGCTGGCGGCAACACAGGCTGCTGCTGCCGTCACACTCCAGCCCCCTCTTGCGGATCCGGTGTTTGTTGTCAGCCTGCCGCGCCTGCACCACCAGGAAGGGCCGGTGGGACTCATCGTTGTGGTTGAGCAGGATGGGTACCACGCCGTCTGCCTCGCAGCCCTCGCAACGCACATCCAGGTTCTGGCGCCGGTCGCCCTTCTCAAACACCAACCGGACAGCGTCGGTCAGAATGAAGGTGTGCCAGCCACTGCGCATCAGCTCCACCCGTTTCTCCACCAGGTTCCACTTGCTGCCGAGGCCGGGCTCCTGGTAGTACACCTTCACCGTCACCTTCCGCCTTGTACGCACCTCTAAAGGAGACGGCAGAAGCTTGAAGTAGAGCCAGAGGGTCGCCTGCATCACGTACAGGTTCTGGTTCCCCTCGCTGGAGATTTGGAAGAACAGGCTGGACTTGGATGTCACCGTGTCATCTGCAGAACAAAAACACCAGAGGTTTTGATTATTAATAAAGCAACACTACAAAAGTCTGTGAAACAAAGTCTTTACCATTTTGGAAGACTTTGAACAACCACCAGTAAGAACTGGGGATACGTTATGTCAGCTCTGTCAGCTCTTCCTCATGTGGAACATTTTGAAGACCAGACGGTTGCAAAGGGGATTGAGCACGGGAGGGGGGGCAGCTTAAAGTAAGACAACAGGCCCCGGCCTCCCCTCAGTTCAGGGTGGCAGCACAGATCCTGCGGACTGTGACAGGAAGGCGTTGGGCGCAGGGCCACTTGGCCTCCGAATCGGCCCAAATATGAGAAAGGGGGCTTAAGAGAGCGGTACACAAAGGTTCAAAGGCTTTGCGTTGAATGCTGCCTGAAAATTAGATCTTATGGAGCCTAACTGTCCTCACAATGAGGCCTGAGAGCGTGTCGCAGGGCCAGGCAGAGCGGGAGATGCAGCAACAAACTGGAAGAATGAAGACGCAAGAAAAACCATTTACATGACATTAGCTGGTTCTCAGAAACCGTGGCCGCTCCTGCAGCAGACTGCAAATGGTCAGAGCCTTTTTATTTGGGGACCATCAGCTCATTTGTGGAACGATTAAAAGGTTTGGAAGGAGAGCAACTGAGGTATTCAAACCCTTTAGGAACAAAAATCACAATCTGAAATTAATTCAACATCTTTCAGTGCCTTTATAATAAAGTCAGAGATTCGTTTATACAGATTATTCCCCTTGCAACTTTCCCACAACTAATGAATACCATAAACTAAAGCAAAAAGAAAAGGTGCTCTGCGTGTATTTGCAATTCATCTCTTCATTTATTGAGTTTGTGGGTTTCATTGTATGCCTTTTTGCAAGCCAGTGCTCCCATTAAGGCAGGATAAAGTTTTGATCTTGAGCGGAGACATGTAAATATCTTGAGAGTACTCCTGGGTAATTGATGGTGTGATGGAATAGGGCTAGGCACACTCAGGACTAGAAGCAACAGCCTCCTTAATCTACTGTGTTTAACATTTTAGGTACTTTATCTTGAGATGCTTACAGAGCGTTCAGTGGCTGTTACTGGGATCAAACCTGGTACCTCTAGCACTGATTTTATGTTAAATGCCCCGATGGCGTACCACAAGTCTCACATCGCTTCCTGCTTTTGTAACCATGAAGCACAAGTGCTACAGAGATGCAAGGCGAACACACGGAGAAGCTGATTGGCGGCTGTCAGGTGAAGAAGATTAGAGCCATTCATCAGGTCCGAACCTCCTGATCTCTGAGCGAAGCCGACCCAGAGAAATTGAGATTGACAGTTAGTGGGAAATTAGAGCATAAGAGGGCACAGAGTCCAGTGGATGAAGTTGAGACTTCATGGCTGAACAGTTGCAAAACAGAACGCATCCTGTGTGTCGGAGGGTTTCTACCAGGAAAAGACCAACCGGACATCGTAAAAGCTTTCATGAACTGGCTGCAGGTTGCATCAGTACAGCGTTACATAACAGAAACGTACAAAAATATCAAAGATTATTAAAAGTTTTAGAGGGAGCAGACTTCTTTGCCGATCATCAAAGCGAGTGCTGTGCTTTTTAGCGAGCCTCCACATGCATTACCTCATCCATCACGAGATGAGGTGATCTCTGAGCCATTACTCAGCAGCATGGATGTTAGATCACACAGTGCTGCACAACGGGCCTGCAGATTAAAGCGCCGCTGACACCCAGGCAAGATAAAGATCAAGAACGATAACATTAAGTGCCTGGAAAATAAAAACAAAAGTTTAAGTTGAGCTGCAGGTGCAGATTTCACAGGTGGTATGTGTTCGTCTGTCACCACACATTCTATGAAACTGCTAAAACCTTGACTTGCTCACTTATTCTGAACTGTAGGAATCAAAGTGACATCTCAAATGCCTGTAATGTAGATATAAACAAATGCTCTGCAGGAGGAGTCCGTTTAAGTCCCCTGAATGTGTTGGCGGCTGTTGGGGAGTGGCCGCCTTACAATGAGATCGAGGAGGACAGTTAATTGACGTTTGAGAGAGAATTCATTTGTCACAGACGACCAGCTGCATTGTCTGAGCTGGTAATGAGGAGACGGTGGATTCCTCACATGTACTCCAGGACAAGATAAACAAGGAGCAGGAGGACAAGCAAGGATAGTTTAATAATATCCAACTGCTCAACAAATCAATGCAAAGCCTTAATTAATATTAAGTGGTCAGAAAGTGAAAAAACATGCAGTATTTTTAATAAGTGATCATCACGCATTGAAAAAGAAAGACAGCAGCTGTTCCAACTGGCTTGACGTTACATCAGGCAAATATTTGGGTCTTGATTTCTTTCTGGTGACAGCCGCAAATGTTTAGTGAGGAATAACAGACAGATAAATAAACTACACTGTGTTGCAGCAAAGACGTCATTGTGTAACATCCGAGTTACTTCCACCGTGGCTTCCCGAAACTATCGTTTCTGTTATAGCCGAAAAAAACTACATTTAGGCTGAAATAAGCTTTGAAACCAACGTGAGGTCCTATAACCAAAAACTGTATTGGTGTTACACTAACACTAGACATTTTCTGCATGAATCTTTATCGGAAATCTGTAGTTACAATAATGCTGACTCTCTTCTGCTTTGCCAAAACGCAGTTCTCAAGCAAACAGTGACACGGCATAGTGACCGTTCAAATGGTTAAACGACTGGCTTCAAATGCTAGTAAGACTCGAGTTCCTTCTCTGTTTTTAAAAACTGAAAAACTACAAACGATTGGATGACAAAACTTTGTTCTTGTGTTTTTTCTGTGTGAATTTGGGGATTTCAGCAACTTTGGGGGGAAGTTTACATCCTACAAAGTGAAAACTTACACATGGTGGGTGTTTTAGACTGACTGCAGTATTTTTGACTTGACATGTAAATTTTCTTTTAAACCAGCAAAATAATAAAATAAAAGATTCAATATTTCTCATATGATTTTATTTATGTTGGGGAGAGAAAACTAGGAATAATACTTCATTTTAAATGTTTATTATTAATTTCCTAATAATTTCCCCAAAACTTTCCTGAAAAGAACCATGTAATGTGGTTACAGGAAAAACAAAAACAGTGAGTTAGAGTTCAGTGAGTTAAGTTTATATGCATTTGCTGATTTGCAGAAGACTTTCCTTGAAATAACGGCTTCATTTAAACAAAACTTGCAGAAAATATCATGGCTATAACAGCTAGCTCAATAAATAACGTGAAAAATATACAAAATTAAAAATGTGGAGACTTTCTGGCGGCGTGGGTTGTCAGGGGGAACTTTGACTCGTGACCTCTGTATTTCTAAAATCCTGGTCCCAACCCCTAAACCTGCATACGGGGCTCCGACTGCTAAGTGCTAACAGCTCAGTTTCTTCCACATTTAGTGCCAAACAATGGAGCGTGGTCACTTTTTACACCAGATTTGGAGTAAAATCTAAAAACTGGAAATTAGATTTTGTGTTTCGTGTCGTGTGTTGTACAGATTGTAAGGCAAATTTGTGATTTGTTGCTATATAAACAAGACTGCCGTGACTTGACTTCACTATATTTTGCATTTATGTTAAATTGTTTATTTAAAATTATGAAACAGTTTACACATTTCACTCTAAATTATGTTAACAAAATGTTGGACTGGACTACATAAACAGCAGTTGACAAACAATGATCAAGGTCCACTTAGTAGCTGTTGTGGAGCTTTTTATCATATTACATGATCTTCATCAACAGATGGAGTTTGCCCAATTTGATCAACTCAACTTTTAAGACAACATGGGCGAGAAGGTGCTGTGGAAGAAAAGGGACATGTGAACATCTACGCAAACTCCATCTGCTGATGAAGATCATATAATGTGATCAAAAGCTCCACAGACCCTTTAACAATCAGTTCCTCGGTAGCTGCTTCCGTCTCTGGAGCTGACGTCAACACAAAACCAATTCCTGATTTTTATTGATTTCCCCAAACGTTGCACAGAAGTTGCATTCATGAAGCGTTGTTACTGTGATGCAGCAAACCAACGAACCAACCACCACCATGCACTCGAGTCACAGTGTGTTTTTCATATAGAGCCTGCAGTTAGATCACACACACACACACACACACACAAACACACACACACTGTGAATTTTAATGGGGTGCCAGGCTGCAGGGTTCAGCCCGTCAATCTGCATTCAGGCTGCACGACGGCCGACACAAAAGCTCTGACCTTATACTGAGGAGACTGATTCAACACAACCCTGCCATGTCACACACACACACACACACACACACACACACACTATCCTGGCTGCAGATGCATGTATACACACACACTCGTAGAAACACACAGTTCAGAAAGCATCAGTAACACACATGAAGACATGACGGACACACGAAGCTGAGATGCTCCAGCTCCAGCTGGGATGAACGGCTCTCAGACATAATGAACGCACGGGTTCGGCGACGCGTCGATGTGGAAAACAGATGTTTCCGCGGAGCGCCGTCGCTTTCGGAGGCGAGCGGACGGACACACGTGGGCGAAGCAGGTGGTGTCGTTGATCATTTCAGCCCCGCTCCTTTCGCCCCCCCCCTGAGTAAATTGTTCCTCTGAGCCTTGTTGCGGTGCCATGTCCCCGCTGACAGCCGCTCGGTGCCGGTAACGCAGCCAACTGGCAAGCGGACGGCGCCGAGGTGGAAGGTCTGCGACACGGCGGCCACAGAGAGAAACATCTGAAACTAAAAGGCTCTCAGCGGGGAGCAAACCTCCGCAGACACCGAGCAAAGCCGCCCACGTTTGTGTTTGTGTGTGGCTCGGTTTTCTAGGAAAGTGAACGCAACACTGGAGTAGAAGCCAGAAGTCCAACTTTCTGTCGAGCACACGAACGCAGCCATGCTTGAAAATCCAAATTATAATGAAAGACGCCCTGCTTCAGCTCTCCATCCACCAAACTACATTCAAAATGTGTGCGATTTAATTATCAACAGACAGACCTAACAAATGGAAAGATGTACCTGCAAAATCAAAAGCTTTCATTTATCTCCCATGTGTGAAAATACACAGTCTTAACAGACCAAACAAGATTTCATTTTAGACCAAATCAGCACCACAGGAGAGGGTAGCCTGACTTTAGGGGGCCAACAGAGGCGTTTACACTGGGAACATCTAACATCTGATGACAGACCAGGACGCATTTAATAGACAGCATGCAAAGGAAGACAAAGTCCAACTGCTGGAGTGTAAAAAATAGTAGAAATGCAGCTTTGGGAACTGATATCTGGAAGTTTAGCAAAACAATGCAGGTAGCAGGTCTCTGCTTTTATTTTGGCGGGATTTCAGGCCCCTGGATCAACATCTGTTCAACATCAGCTGAACACCTGGGTTGTTTCTCGTTCAGTCAGTATATAAAGACAACACACACACACACACACACACACTTTAAACACACACACACAGAGCAGAGTTGGCCGATGTTCACTGTGTGTCCCTGAGCAGCACCCGGTTCATCAGCTACACGCATCAAATATCATGTCAGATATTGAATTTCATGAGTACAACAAGTGACCTGCCTCTTTTTATGAGCCTGCAGAGTGTGTCACGAGGCCACATCAAACCCACGACCTGTTCTTATAGTTCAGTCAAGCCAGAGTCATGTTAAATTCAAGTTTTTCATTGATAAATTCCACGTGTCCAGTCTGGATGCTGTGTGGATGTTTTTCTGTTTTATTATATAATTCCATGTTTTTTTAATAAAGAGAGAAGCACCTGTCACGAGCTTCTCTGCCTCAGCTGCACTTCTTATCCTCCAAAAGCTAACTTTCTGTCAGCTCTTCTGTCCCTCCCAGAGACAAAGCGTTTCACCGCGAACTGAGTAATGCAGCTTATTTTCTGTATTTTTTTTAAAAAACGAGCAAAAGTCGAGAATTTCAAATTTCTCAATGAAGATCTAAATGTTTTCTTAATTTTGTTGAAATGAGTTGACACTACAGTGGGTCTTTGTTTGCTTTTTGTGGTTTGTTTAAAGAAAATTTGTGACAAATGTCAGAAATTGCATTGAAATCAGGTGGAACTTTCTCGTTGGAAATGTCAGATTTCTGTCACTTCCCTTCAGAAAAACTGAAATTTAAGCCTCATCATCTGCATCACCTCTCCATCACGCACCTTTCTCCGCAAAGCTGATGATCTCCGAGCTCTCCTCCAGCACCTCGTTGCTCATCGGGTGGCCGTCCAGGTTGGGGATCTCCACCCTCCCGTCCTCCCGCAGCTTCCCGGCGTGGAGCTTCCGCAGCGCCGTCACCATGGCCGCCTTCGAGACCGGGTGCGTGATGTTGGGCCTCTCCCGCATCTGCAGCCTGCTCAGTATGTGCCTCTTCACCGCCTCCAGGAAGTCCACGTTCAGCCGGCCGGACTCGGGGTCCTCCGGCTGGGCGACGTCGCAGGACGCGCAGGTATTCCTGGACGCCGTGTGCGCCTCCGGCTCGGTCCCGGGCGCAGCGGTGCAGCGGATGGAGAGGACCCAAGCCACGAAGAGTGCTAGTCGGAAAAGACAGCTACTCATTTTCTGTTTGGTGAGGAGTAGAATAACTTGTTCCCTCTTTTGTCAGAGTTAAAAATCATAAAACAAATATGAACAGGCAAAAAAAAAAAAAAAAATCCTCTCAGTCCTCCATGCGTAACGGGTGTCCGCTCAGGTCTGACGCACTTGGATGCCAGTCGGTGCAGTTTATCTCCACTAACTGGAAGATGCGTGTGCAGGAAATATATTTATTACATTGTTATATGGATGTCTTTCGTCATTCTCAGCAGCTTGTCAAAAAACGGGAAGCAGAGTCGTCTTTATTCCGGTTTTTAGGGAGCCTTTGCGTTGGAGTTTGGAGCAGCTTCACACAAACAGCATCACCTCTGTCGGCAGCAGAAGAAAACGTGTCATGGTTTCATTAATCAGCATCAGCCCAGCTGGAAGTCTCCCTGTAACATATTCCACAAACCGAGAAGAGCTGAATCCAAACAGGGCGCGGAACATTTTTAAAGTTCAGTCCATCACAGACACAGAAAGCCCATCATCATCATCATCATCCTCACGGTTTCTATTCTCTACGTATATTTCGTTCTTGCTCGTGACTCCCTGTGTGGTGCTGCCGGAGTGCCGATGCGCAATTAAGACGAAGACGATGAGGAGGAGGAGGAGGAGGAGGAGAGGAAGGTGTGCCAGTGAGCGCGCAGAGGAGCGTTTCCATTCTGGCGTCTGGGACTCGGGAGCCGCCACACACCGCAAACTTTTTATATACAGGGGGGGTCAAGATCAGGTGGGCGGGGCCAAAGAGGAGAGAGAGGGAGGGGGGCGGTGTTAATAATACTCCCTGAGGAGAAATCACTGAATTATTCCTAAAGGGATTCATATTGCGCGTAATATAATAAGAGACAGATAGAACAACTAATAAGGAAGTGAGAGTGCTTACTGCATGTACTGTTTACAGGTTTACCACCAAAAACTGCAGTTTATTCAGAATCCCGCTGCAGGGTCCCGAAGACACATCACAGCAGTCCTGCAGTCACACAATACATTCAAGACATTCAGATCCTGCACTTGGTAGTAAAAGTAGCAACACAGGTAAAAGGACAAAAACACTGTCAGGGAAATGTACTTAAAGTAAAACATATTTTGGATATTATTGGATTATTATTGTTGATGCATAAACTGAGAAGCACTTGGACTGTAAGGCCGGTTAAGGTGGAGCGAATCTTAACTTATGTATATAATTTTGGGTAGTTTCATCTGTATCAAGGCATCATATTTTATTTATGTCAAATATAAATATGCAAAGTAGTTCAAGTGGTCAGATAAATGAGTTAAAAGTATAATATTCAGTCTGAGATGCAGTGTAAAGCAGCAGAAAAAGAAAATACTCAGCAGTACTTGAGGAAATGTCCTTAGTTACTTCCCAGAACTGTTGCTAGTATATAAAAGTTTGGTTTGTACTCCTTCCTCTGAATTTAAATAGTAGTAGTTGTTGTTTAATGTGAAAAGCAAATGCAAACACACACACAGACTTTTAAGACACCAAAGTTTCAAAATTCAGTGTACATCAAGAAACAGTGTGCCATAAAACCTGATGACTTCTTAATGTACTTGAAGGTGTTTATATCTCGTACAGTATCTCTGATGTATGACTTACAGTGTGTTTGTGGCGCTCAACAGTCACTTTTTAAGACACTTTACTGCGTTTCTGTAACGTTAAGCGTCCTTAAAAACTGTTAATTCTCAAAGGGACTTTTGTGAAGCAAGTCTTGTGCCTGATTCAAGTGAGGAAATTACAGATACGTGATGTATAAATTTGTTCAGTTACGGTTTAATTTAGTCTACCATTTGCATGTAAAGACATAGCCAAAAGTATGTGGACACCAAAACATTCCAAAACATGCTTTGGTGTCCGCATACTTTTGGCGATACTGCATTTTATCTCAAGAATTTAAATACAACCGTTTAAGATACCAATATAAAAGTCCCTAAACGCTACAGGAGATAAACACACCATGAAGTTGGATAAAATCAGAGTTACTTTCTCATCACAGCTGCTTTGTTCATGTTGATTTTGATGACTAATTGCAATCACTGTAGTATTTTAGCTACTTATAAACCTCCAAAAGACGTCCAAGTATGCAAATAACCCGAGCCTTTCAGTCAAATTCCACACACTCCGCAGCAGCTCGGACTAATGAGCGTTTCTCCTGTTTGAGTTGACATGGCAGGACGTCCGGACAACATTTGTTAGTAAAAACTCCAAATCAAATCAGGTCGTCGCGACACGAGACGTCCATCAGCAGCCTCTGTAGTCAAAGGCAGAGCTGAGGTGACCTTTGACCTCTCCGCTGGTGATTGTCATAAGGCAAAACAACAGCAACGCGGTCAGGTGTGTTCTTCCCCTCATATGACCCTGTTTCTGATGAAATCACATCAGTTTGATTCAACTTGTTCGGATGTAATCGATTCGTGACACACGTTGTTTTGTCCAAATCCTTCCGAAGACACTAAATGTGTAAAAATACGCCAAAAGACTCGACGTATTTTCTCAAACTTTAAAGCAACTTAAAGGTAATTTAAAGGGAAACTCAGGGAGGTTAAATGTATTTGGTCATTACATCTCTGGGTTTGAGTTAAAGGCAATCAGTCAGTGATCAGCAGTGGAAAAAGTAATGAAATAGCGCCATCTTTGTTCCAAATACTAGAACTGCATGCACGTGCAGATAAGCTCTTATAACCTTTATAAAATCAGAGTGTTTTAATTTCAGCGGCTTCTTTGCTGTGGCACGTTCATGTTCAGTAAGTTGAGATGTTGCAAATGTTCACCCTCTTCTGAAAGAAATGAAAAACTACAAAGGGAGACACTGAAACACAACGTGTTTAAAATCATGGGGGATTCTTTAAACTCTGAACTCTTCAGGCAAAAAGGGGGAAACTGAGATATTTCTGAACCCCAGAAAAGTGGAACAACATTAAATTATGAGTCCTGGAGGAACTGTTGTAAAGTCTTTAACTTCATTTTGGTCCAAAGGTGTTTTTCAGCTTTACGTTTCCTGGCTCACGTCTCACTTTCTCAGCCTTAACATTAAATTAACCTCATAAACTGCTGTGGTTTTGTTTGACTACAGGGTCTTAACTCACTTACCAGCCTTTTGCGGGGCTTTCAACCACATCTCACTGTCTTAATGTGCAAGAAAAGGATAGCAACGAGTAGATCTTTACAATACATCAGGGTCACAGGAGTAGGCGTAACTAAAAGACTCGGAAAACCCACTTAACAGTGAAATGGGAAGGAAAACAATCCCATACTCACCGGATTCTCAGACATTAATGAAATCTAAAAGGCACTACCTCAGTTTCCACATCAGTCTAAGAGAGATCTCATGGAAAGATCCAGTCTTCCACTCTCTTTTAATCTATTAAATTTAATTTGGTATTTGAGATCTGCCCCAAACCATCCACACAGAATGATCTGACTAATGTAAAAACTTCATTTTCTCCCCCGATTGACATCTTTTATATATTCTGTATTCATCTTTTACAATGTATTTTGTGTGTGTGTGAGTGTTGTGTGTGTGTGTGTGTGTTGGCTGGCATGGGGTCAAAGGTCAAATTCATTTAGTCATTTTAGTTATTTACAGGCAGGTGTCGAAAATTCAGCTGGTGGTTAAATTGAAAACTGTTATGTTATATCTTATTCCAGCTTCTCCAGTTTGAGGATTTGCTCCTTTTCTCTGTTTAATATCATTATACACTGAATATCTTTCAGACATTTAACAATGAATCAAATAATCTAAAAACTAATCGACAGATTGTTTGTTTATTATCTGTATATTTATTTTATTTCCTGCACAATATGTATTTGTAGGCTATATGAAGAAAACACTGTACATACACACTGCTGCACAAAATTATTGTGTGACAGCCTTAAATAAAATACCCTTTTTTTTAAAATAATATTTTTACCAATAAATTAATTGATAACAAGGAATAGAAGGAATTCCGTGACATCATATCCTGTTACTGTTATCGCCCTCGTCCTGAGAAGAGGGGAAAGGTAAGACGTATCACTCGGAGTCCGTTTCCCGGTGCCGTCAGTCCACGAGCTGTGCTAGCAAAAAGTAGCGGGCAGCCGCATTTTTACGGCGCGCACCTTCATCTGGTGTAAGTGTAAATACATATCACGTAATGTTAAAAGTATTTACTCGTGTCAAATTTTAGTAAGTGTTATTTGTGGCTTTATTTCAGGCGATCTCTAAACCCGTCGCCTTGGTAACGTCTACGCTAGCGCCGTCGGCTAGCCGCCCGTCGCCATTTTTCAGCTACGGAGTGACTCATCTTCCCGGATATACACAATCTTTCGTTGAGTCCGGGTACAAGGTGGGGCAGAGAGGCTCCTGGTCAACTTGTAAAAGTTGAGTGTGTGTCGGCGTATGGTGGATTTTTTCAGCGAACGCCGGAAAAAGCACGTTAGCAGGTGAGTTGTGTGTCCTTTTCTGTGTTGTTTAAGCTAGCTGAGTGTTCGTTTTAATGCCGTTTTCACTGAATCCCCCCCCCTCCCGAGGGGAAGAAAGAAAGCGTTATCTATCGTTGTTTCACTGGCTAGCTATCAGCGTGGTGAGTGACAGTCCAAGCAGCCAATAGCAACCGCCACAGAGGAGTTCCACGCGTGACTTCACCCAATCAGAGAGGGTTTTCAGGCTGAAGGCGGGAACCGGGAAGAGCTGAAGTGGCTGTTTAATGTCTTGCAGAAACTCGTTTATAGCTGTCAGCTGGTTAATGCAGAGAGGAAGCTGAAGCTGTGTGTTGACAGGTTGAATTATAGTTCCTCTTTTAGTACAGCCAGGCATTTTGTGCATTTATTTCTTATCTTTTTTACAGCTGAGGTTATTCAAAGTTCCCACTATTATTCATTTTGTCCTGGAGCTGAGATTACACATATTTTTTTTTTTTTACTTCACTACTGTTCAACCCTCATGTTAGTGTCCTTGCAGGCAAGCAGCAAGCTGTAAAGGTCGCCGACAAGTGGGTTTTTCCACAGCAGTGTATTTACAGTGGCTCTTTATCAGAAGGCCCTTCACCTGGCCACTCAAACGCAGCTACTCCAGTAGACTCAGGGGTGTAACACGAACATCTGGGACCTGTGAAAGTGCAGTCCCAGTGCTCTAGTTTGTGTCTCATGTATTATTATCATCATATTGGAGTCGCAGACCAGGAAGATGAATCCCTAGTGAGCTTTGACAAACCCATAACCTTTAGTAACACCTTAAAGGTATTCCCAGACTCTTCTGACCATCTGGATTTAAATAAATCCCACATTTTGAACCTGTTTTTCCAAGTTTTAGTTTTCCTAAATCAGACAAATTTGGTGGCTGGAAGTGACAGTCAGCCTTGGATCATTTTGTCCAACACAATCAATCAATCAATCAATCAATCGAACTCGTACAGGTTAGTGCAGGGGAAAGGGCTTTACAGGTGACTGACGAGCTAATAACAATAATAACAAGACAGAACAAATAGAAGCAGTAAAACAGTTGGGCACAAACATGTAAATGATGATGAAATAATAAAATCAATTAATTAGATTAAACGTAGATAAAAATGCAATAAACATTTAAAAGCAATAACACAACACAATGCAAACATTTTTTATAAAACCAATAAAAAGGCTGACGGGGAATCGACTTTTATTCGGCTTCATTTAAACAACGCTTAAAAACGGAGTTGATCCCAAATGCTTTGCAGTGCAGGAGAGGAGAAGGGAAAATAAAACATGGTAATGATGATGCACACAGATTAAAAAAAACCTCTGCAGCAAGTTAGGTTAGTTAAAGCTGTCAGTATCTGGCCATATTGAGCTTTCTTAGCTAAAAATCCACATCTGAACTGTCACAATGGGGTTTTATTCTAATTTAGTCTATTCTCATTTGGTTAAATCCTTAATTTTTGCCTCAGTGTGTACTTTTAGGATTACTGAATTAAAAGAAAAGGTTTTTAAACAATATAATTACTTATTTATAATTATTTATCGTTATCCAACACAAGGTTGTGCAACAAAATTAAGTTGGTAGTCTCTTCATATTCCTCTTTGTTTGGCTTCTTCTGAGACTCCGTAAACACTTTGACGACATTACTTTGAGTTCATTAATGTTAATCAGTTATTCAAATCTTAATTTATAAATACATTTTTTGTAGCAGGCCTGTTTTGTATTGCAATATGTTTTTATAAATATATGTTTTATATTGAATTCTTATGGAGAATTTCCGTGAAACTGATCGCGTGCCGGATCCTGTATCGTGAACATTAGCCAGTATTTTTAATATCCATGGATGCATGTGTGTTTTACACGAATCTGCATCAGACTTTTGTTTTCTATCAGCTGGTGTACAATTGTGCATGTATGTGTTTTAATCCAAGTATATATTTTTCATCTCTCGTCCTCTGCCTGTCTCTGCCGGTCTCTGCCGGTCCCTGCTGGTTTCTGCAGTTCCTTCAGTAGTCAGGCGGAGCTGTGAGCCGCTGGACTGAGACAGACCAGAGTCATGGCCTCCGGCAAGAACAAGAACCAGACCTCTCTGGTTCTCCATAAGGTGATCATGGTGGGCAGCGGTGGAGTGGGGAAGTCTGCCCTCACCCTCCAGTTCATGTACGACGAGGTGAGACTTCAACACTACATTTCCCATAAACCCTCGCTGTTGCTGCTTCCTGTCACATATTTATCTCTCTGCTCCCAGTTTGTGGAGGACTACGAGCCCACCAAGGCCGACAGCTACAGGAAGAAGGTGGTTCTGGACGGCGAGGACGTTCAGATTGATATCCTGGACACGGCGGGTCAGGAGGACTACGCCGCCATCAGAGACAACTACTTCCGCAGTGGAGAGGGCTTCCTGCTGCTCTTCTCCATCACAGAGCACGAGTCCTTCACAGCCACGTCTGAGTTCAGGTCTGTTGACGCTTCCTGGCTTTTATTTCACGTTCCACTGCAAGACGTCTTGTTTCAAAACTTAATATCGGCACAGGAAATCACCTGCGATAACCCGTTCAGCCATCATTGCACACGGCAGCATCAGTGGCCGACCGCCTCATCGTTTCCGTCTCGCAGCAGCTGGCGCTCTTTGATAAAGCCCATTAAAAAAAAAAACGCAGTCATAAATTTGCACCTCAGACCAGTAAAATGAGAACCTGTCCTCATAAAAAGGTGCTTAAAGTCCATGAAGGTGCACAGGGGCTGCACTGTGCCAACAGCCAGAGTGCTTTTATAAATGGAGATTAGATTGATCTCAGCAGACCTACAGTGGTTCTGCACTACGCAGGGTTCGTCCACCCGTCACGGCTGATATCGGGAGTGGCTCGTCTCAAATGCGGGGCTTTTAAAACTGACTCGCCGCCACCGGGTTCTTTCTCAGAGCGCAACCTTATTGAACTAACGGGGAGGGACAGTCTGGAATTAAATGCACAAGCAACTTCTCGGCGTTTTCCTTCAGTTTATTTGTGGCACGCTTAATGTAAAAGAGGCCTTTAGACTCATAATTGAAAACTTAGTCTGTTCTATGTTTAACACACATAACCAATGACATATTTCAGTAAAAACTGGTTCAGCTGCTTTCTTTCTCCAACCAAAAGACTGTGGTTTGGGTTGGACAGCATTTTATTGAATCTGAAACCTTTTTTGAATTGCGTCTCAAATCTATTTAGGTTTAGCTTTCACCCATTTTACATAACAAAAGTTATACATATCTTAGTATTATTGTATCTTATATTTAAGAACTCAAACTGGAACTATGTGTTTTGATTTGTTTGACTTGTGTGTGTGTCAGGGAGCAGATCCTGCGGGTGAAGGAGGAGGAGGCGATCCCTCTGCTCCTGGTGGGGAACAAGTCGGACCTGGAGGAGCGGCGGCAGGTTTCTGCTGAAGAGGCCACGGCGA
This sequence comes from Siniperca chuatsi, assembly GCF_020085105.1. Classification (NCBI taxonomy): domain Eukaryota; kingdom Metazoa; phylum Chordata; class Actinopteri; order Centrarchiformes; family Sinipercidae; genus Siniperca; species Siniperca chuatsi. The sequence continues at coordinate 2,312,011 of NC_058065.1, read as the reverse complement.
AGGCCGGCGAGTGGGGGGTTCAGTACGTGGAGACCTCGGCCAAGACGAGAGCCAACGTCGACAAGGTACGCAAACGACAGCAATAAGGCGTTTAACCGGAGCTCTGTGTGAGCTTTCAGCACAGTCTGCATCCTGCTAAGATCGACCTCTCGGATTATTCACTGACCTTCTTATCTTCAGTCCGGAAGAACTTTTCTTCACTTAAACAAGTTTGATTTGAAACAGAAGCTGCAAGGTTTGGTGATTTGCATGTCAAAAGAACTTCCTGGTTGAAACTGGGCTAAATAAGGTTGAAAGGTAACATTTCCTTAGATGTCATGTTTGCTTATAACTGTTTTATTAACTGTCACTTACATGCTGTCAAAACAACAGTCCACCCAGATCTCTAAAAAAAAAACTTTAGACCCGTATTAATCTCAACATCTGTGCATCTGCAAACATCTCTTCGTTGACTTTGTCCGCATCGTGCCTCCTTACAAATGTGCTTTGCGTTCAGTCTGAGCACGTCATCGCTGACACACTGCTACATAATCCGCTGACGACAGATTAATGTTCTCCACCGCCTTTTACCGTCTCTGCTCTGTGTTGCAGGTGTTCTTCGACCTCATGCGGGAGGTCCGCAAGAAGAAACTGGCGGAAAGCAAAGACAAAAACGGGCCGAGCGGCAAGAAGAAGAAGAAGCACTGCTGCATACTTTAACCCCGAGGCCACAGCCGAGGTGACAAAGTGCCAAAACCAAAAAACAGTCGGACAGACTGACCCAAACAGGCAGCAGCTTCAAACCTTCAAACTGCCTGACTGCTGCACGTTTACTCTACGAACAGTCCAAACATCAACACTCGCGTCAGCAGCTGGGGAGGAAAGCACCTGACACACTGATTCCTCTCATGCAAATTTATTTGGGCATTTATTTTTACACCCGAAAATGTACTATTCTCCAAATGTATAAAATCCAAATTTAAAAGAATCTAGTGACTGGATGTGTTTGAGGCCCTGTTCACCAGAAGAATCTCACATCCGCTATTGTTAATGTTTGGTTTTAAACTTGTCTGGTAACATTGGTACTTTCCCGGTTCTGCTTCCTCTTTATGTACAGATTGTGTGGAGTCCAACTACTCTATATGTGATAACGTGCGATTGCGACACCATGGGCATTACTCAGCTGCTCTGACAGCATCAGCGAGCTCCGTCAAGTTCTTCCACAGCAAACTGGGAAAACTGTTGAACCAGGAAATACACCGGCGAGCTAGCTTAACGCGGCTATAATCAATATTTTTATAATAATACTCGTAGTGATGGAGCTACAGATAATAATCAGCTGAATCTGCAGCGCCGCTCGGCTCTACGGAGCTTCATAGTGAGTTTCAGCTCGTTGTTTATCTGTCGGGCTGCAACTTTACTGTTCTGGTTCCCTCTCAGCGCTCTCATAGCGTCGATTTCAGAGAAAACTACGCAGCAAACTGCAGTCAGAGAGCAGCTGGTGAACATAGCGGAGCATCTGGCAGCTAAAGAGCCAGATGTTTCCCTCTGGAGCTGCTGGAGACCGAACACAGAGCTGCTCCGTAACTGCTAGATGTGGAAATGAGTGTTTGCTAACAAGTTCAACTTAAAAGGTGATCATGTGTCATTGTTGTGTTCACAGCTTGTTTCTGTTTTCCCCCAAGTGGCCAAAAAAAAAAAAAAAAAATCAGTTATTGCAGGTTTAAATGCTACTGCCAACAAACACACGTAAGTTGATGACATGTCTCTGCTTTTTCCATCCAGTTTACATCGTAGTGTTACGTTTCACCCCAGATTGTACAGTCTGATGCAGATGGAGACTTTTTATTTTATTAGACCCACGCTGCACCGTGTTGTTGATCAGTGTGCCATTTAAAAACAGGGTTGTCCATATACTTATGGCCATGTTTCATGTTTCTTGTCCTGCATTTTTGTGGATGTTCTGACAATCCTGTAATCACAGAAGCAGATGTTTTCTTTTTAGGTAGAGCCAATATGAGCCAAAAAAGCCATTTCCCCCAAATCTGTCGGTGTAGATGTTCCAGGGGGAGATCTTTGTGCCTTAAACTTTCTCTCCTTTCACACGTTTGTCGTCACAGTTGACTCTAAATCCCAAACTTAAAGTTTCATCCTAAGCTCTCATTTTCCACGAGTTCCCTCTTTTATTTAGCTGTCTGTTTTGAGTATTTTCACACATTCCTGATATATAATTATAACACTTCCAGACACTCCTTTTTGTATGAAAGCTTTGTTCTTCACTTCCCTTACAAACACAAGTATAATTTATAATCAACTTTATAAGGGAATCTACTATTAAAATCACTTTCTGTGTATTTATGACGTCTGTGGTTTGAAGGGACTCGTTCTTTTAGGCTTTTCAAGCTCAAACGTGTTTGTGTTGTCGCCCCACAAACAAACTCAAATCCATTTGATAAGAAAAGAAAAGACAGATTGATCGCTGAGTCTGCCAGCTGTGGTATCAAACGTATTTCAGCAGCAGTGTTATGCATGTAAACACCATTTTAAATTCTATAATTCAAGTTAGAGGAATAAATATAAAACCTTGTTAAATAAGTCAAAGGAAAGAAGGGTAACACTTGTAATTTGGTGCTAATTATAGGGGAAATAGTGACAGCGTTAAGGTTAAATTGGTGCATTTCCAATTAGTTACAATTAATTGGTAATGTAACCTAGAGAGTAATTTTAGTCAGTGCACAGCAGGTCAGCTGCACATCTGTCTACGAGCAGGTATACAATTCAACGTTTATACAGAATAAAGTTTCTAAAAATAAAAAAATAATAATGAATGACTCTTTAATGGAGCGTTTCTTTCATGTTTTCCCTTAAATGGTAACAAATTATATGATTGTTTATAGGAAACGTCCGAGAAAATCACAGAGCCATAAAATAAAACAAAAATGTATATATATATCTCAATCAAACACCAAGCAGCTCGTCATATAGGACAGTACTGAATTTATGCTCGATGCAACACAATCTATGCTAGATTTACAATAAAACAAAGAGGTATTTGTTAGATTCAAAGTTGCAGCAGAACAGATGAAATAACCAGTTCTGGGAGGCGGACATAATAATGAAATAACACAAATATTTGTCTTTTTATTAACGAGGTGAAAGTAAAAACAACCGCTGACTCATGTCATAAGAGCAGCAGACGACTCAGAGTCAAATTAATCTCTTAATAATTCTTTCGTAAAATTAAATCTTCTCCATCTGGAAGAAAAATGTGGAATTAAGATTATTGGAAAGTGAATGAAAGTTGTGATGTATTCTTTGGCCACTAGATGGCACCTCCGACTTAATTTAGGAATAGATTCATGTCAGTTCATCAAAATACGGCAAACCATTTTATCAGAAAGTGATAAACTGTATTTTAACACAGAAAAAGAAACATTTGTGGTCGCATTTCAGTTGGTTTGTTGCTTTCTTTTGTTTATATTTTACGCTTAAGTTTCCTATATTTATAAAGTTGACTTGACAGTTGAGGTTTGATGTTTTGCTGAACACAGTAATTTGGTTCTTTAACTGAGTCCTTAAAGTTTTATTCCATTAAAACAAGTTAGATATGTCAGTGGAGTAAGAATATTTTAACTTGTTTCAGGTATTTTTTTAAATTAAGTTTAATTTCTCTTGACTGGAGTGCTAATGTTTCAGCATACATACCTTCTTGAAATAAGTTGATTTCTGTTGGAAACTGGTTGAAATGCTGCGACTGATATCTTGACTGGCAGACTTGTTTTAAGAAAACACCAGAAGAAGAAAAAAATGACTAGTTCTCGCTTTATTAATCAAGTTTCAGCCTTTAAATCTTCATCAGATTAAAGTGAATTTACCTTCGTTTTTCAGTCTGAGCTTTTACTCTGACACGAGATCTTCTGGTGTTTGCAGTGAGTGTCACTTGTTTTAAGAAAGGAAGGATTTTATGAGGGAATGAACTTTCTTTCAGCTGTTTCAGGGGGTTTGACCTTTGACCTCCCGACTGCAGAAGGATGTTTGTAACCAGCTGGTGATCTCTGGTAGGACGTAAAGGAAGTTTCTGTTGTGTCGAATCCTCTAGTCCTACTTTGCCACCTGGTTTTGTGTGTTGGTGGTCAGATAGAGTTGAAGATGTTAATAAACTCTATCAGAAATTATTATTATTAGAAATTAGAAAAATTCACTTTGTTTTTCCTGAAAAGCACATCCACCATATCTAAAAAATTGTTATCTTGAAATGTTTGTGTCATCAGTGTGAACAAAAGATTTAAGATTTTACAGTCGACCGACATGAGGAAAAGGTAGTCAGATCAATCAGATCGCTATTAAACTCTGCATGAAGAAACGTCACCGTGTTATCACTGACGTGATGATAACTTATCTGATTCAGGTTGAACCCGTCTGACCAGCAGCAGCAACTCTTCTCCTTCCTTCTGCTCTTTATTTCTAATCTACTTCCTTGATTTTAACTTTGCTTGTCAGCATATTCATCAAGCTTTATAAACACTGACGTCTCGAAACATTCATCACATCATTCTTTGGGTTTGTGTTTCTGAACCGTTCTCTTTCAGGGTGGCAGATAAAAAAAAATGATAAAAGCGTATTAAAACATTATTATTACTATTAAATTTTCAGCTGTTATGATACATTTTCACAACAGTAATAATATTTGTGTTACCTGCTTTTGGGTTTTTTTGCTGCTTCGGTCCATCGTTAATCATTTTGTGCAGAAAAGCTACAAAAACCATGAAAATTTATGTCAACATCGCAACATTTAAATAAGTTCAAATGACAAAAATAAAATAATATACTGCGATATTTAGATAAGTTAAATAAAACTAAAAATTACAATATCAATATTTTAAATAAATAATACGATTTAATGTAATTAAAATAATAAAAAATACAAAAAATGTTAAAAAATGTTATAATTTATGTAATAAAATAAAGTAACCATGGGTTCTTGGGTTTAAATATTTCACTCAATATAATATAAGACCTGAAACAAACATATTCAGGATATTTGTGTGATGTTGTCCTATTTAAACTTTAAGGTGATAAAAGGGGAAAAGTTTCGATTTGTTACTTTCTGTGTGCAGAAACGAGTCTTCACCTGACTCCAGGATTGAATTCAGGCAAATAGGCATCCTTTCTTTTATTTTTGTATGTTTTCCTCTTTGTCTGTTTATGTTTTATATTTTTTTAAGTTTTCCTCCTTTCCCCTCAGTCCGTTCTTCTTCTTCCCTCAGTGAATGTTGGTTTGTGTTAAATAATTGTGCTGAAAGATTTAGATCTAAAGAGACCATTCTGGTTAAAATAGGTCAAATAAAAGTAAAAAATATATATTTTTTAAAGCCAGTAAAGCACGTGAGCAAGCTGGTGCCCTGTTGAAGTGCTGTCGACCAAAACAAACTCTCCTAAATCTGAAAAACAAGACCAGTGAAATAAATCGGAATATGATTGACGCAGATTTCCTCATACAAGTTCATTACAGAGACAGTTTTTAAGAACTTCCTTCCCTCTGTGATGATCTGACTCAGTGGGAGTTTTACTGTTGCGTGTTTTGGTTGCAGTTCAGATATGAGACACATGAAACCGTCTGTGAACCTTCTGGAAACAACAACACAATAGTAGCTTTGTCTAAATCACTGCTGGAGAGCCAGCAGAGCTGCTTTCTGAAGTCTGGGGTTAAACACAGAACAGACACGCCTGCTGTACGCTTCGAGACACACATACATAACAACAGCAGAACATGTTTTGGTTTCAATCTCAAGAAATATCATCGTCTTTGAAAATTACATTTAGAAAATAGAAGTATGGAACAAATAAAAGTGAGATGATTCGGCTCCTGCAGCAGACAGCATACTTTATATCTGACAGATAAAAAGTATGTTTATATCTGTCAGTAGGAGTGAAGGATTCCTAATATCTTAACCTTATTGTGAGAGCCAGCTCCTGAACGACCTGTCCACCTCTTATAATCTCTCCCCAATGGCAGCTATTGATGTGGCCACTGCAAGTGTATTATTGAATATAATCTGACACTGCGATGTTGCACAGCATCAGTGAATAAAAAAATACAGCCTCTTGCCTTCTTTCCCACTTCCTGTCCTTTTACTTTGTGTTGCCTCTTACCATCTTTCCCACTCTTTCCTTTTACTTTGTGTTGCCTCTTATCTTCTTTCCCACATTCCTTCCTTTTACTTTTTGTTGCCTCTTACCTTCTTTCCAACTTTCCTTACTTTTACTTTGTGTTGCCTTTTACCTTCTTTCCCACTTTCCTTCCTTTTACTTTGTGTACCTCTTACCTTTTTTCCCACTTTCTTTACTTTGTGTTGTCTCTTACTTTCTTTCCTTCCTTTTACTTTGAGTTGCCTCTTACCTTCTTTCCCACATTCCTTCCTTTTACTTTTTGTTGCCTTTTACCTTCTTTCCCACTTTCCTTCCTTTTACTTTGTGTACCTCTTACCTTCTTTCCAACTTTCCTTCCTTTTACTTTTTGTTGCCTCTTCTTTCCAACTTTCCTTCCTTTTACTTTTTGTTGCCTCTTCTTTCCAACTTTCCTTCCTTTTACTTTTTGTTCCCTCTTACCTTCTTTCCAACTTTCTTTTCTTTTACTTTGTGTTGCCTCTTACCTCCTTTCCAACTTTCTTTTCTTTTACTTTGTGTTGCCTCTTACCTTCTTTCCCACATTCCTTTTACTTTTTGTTGCTTCTTACCTTCTTTCCAACTTTCTTTTCTTTTACTTTGTGTTGCCTCTTACCTTCTTTCCCACGTTCCTTCCTTTTACTTTTTGTTGCCTTTTACCTTCTTTCCCACTTTCCTTCCTTTTACTTTTTGTTACCTCTTACCTTTTTTCCCCACTTTCTTTACTTTGTGTTGTCTCTTACTTTCTTTCCTTACTTTTACTTTGAGTTGCCTCTTACCTTCTTTCCCACGTTCCTTTCTTTTACTTTGTGTTATCTCTTACCTTCTTTCCAACTTTCCTTCCTTTTACTTTTTGTTGCCTCTTCTTTCCAACTTTCCTTCCTTTTACTTTTTGTTCCCTCTTACCTTCTTTCCAACTTTCTTTTCTTTTACTTTGTGTTGCCTCTTACCTCCTTTCCAACTTTCTTTTCTTTTACTTTGTGTTGCCTCTTACCTTCTTTCCCACATTCCTTTTACTTTTTGTTGCTTCTTACCTTCTTTCCAACTTTCTTTTCTTTTACTTTGTGTTGCCTCTTACCTTCTTTCCCACGTTCCTTCCTTTTACTTTTGTTGCCTTTTACCTTCTTTCCCACTTTCCTTCCTTTTACTTTTTGTTACCTCTTACCTTTTTTCCCCACTTTCTTTACTTTGTGTTGTCTCTTACTTTCTTTCCTTACTTTTACTTTGAGTTGCCTCTTACCTTCTTTCCCACGTTCCTTTCTTTTACTTTGTGTTATCTCTTACCTTCTTTCCAACTTTCCTTCCTTTTACTTTTTGTTGCCTCTTCTTTCCAACTTTCCTTCCTTTTACTTTTTGTTCCCTCTTACCTTCTTTCCAACTTTCTTTTCTTTTACTTTGTGTTGCCTCTTACCTTCTTTCCCACTCTTTTCTTTTACTTTGTGTTGCCTCTTACCTTCTTTCCCACATTCCTTTTACTTTTTGTTGCTTCTTACCTTCTTTCCAACTTTCTTTTCTTTTACTTTGTGTTGCCTCTTACCTTCTTTCCCACGTTCCTTCCTTTTACTTTTTGTTGCCTTTTACCTTCTTTCCCACTTTCCTTCCTTTTACTTTTTGTTACCTCTTACCTTTTTTCCCACTTTCTTTACTTTGTGTTGCCTCTTACTTTCTTTCCTTCCTTTTACTTTGAGTTGCCTCTTACCTTTTTTCCCACTCCTTTCTTTTACTTGTGTTGCTTCTTACCTTCTTTCCCACTTTCCTTCCTTTTACTTTCTTTTCATCTTGTCTACTTTCCTACTTTCTGTCTCTTGATAATGTTCTTCTTGGCCAGGTCTAAAAGAAAAATCTCCTTAGTTTAACTACTTTTAACAAAGGAAAAGGAAAATCTATAAAAGTGTAGGTTCTCGCAAAGAGAAAATACTTCTGTTTAGCTAATTAAGTCCTCAAAATGCAAAGTCGGTGACGAAACGCTGCCATTTTTGGGACACCAGAATGAAAAAATGTCTCATAAAGCTTCATTTTCATATTCACATATGTCCCTTTTTATATTTGTTTTACCTTCTTGTTAAACCTTTTTCTTTTGTCTTGCCTAAACAGCGAATCTCTTTTCTCTCACCTTTTTGTTTCGGGGGGAAAAGGTCAGAGGTCAGCGCCGGAACATCAACCTACAAACACACTTTCTGTTTTTAAAGTGGAGGCTTACGTGGAGTTTCTGCTGTCTCAAACAAACCCAGGTACAAACCAAAGCTTGTCCTAATTATCTGTGGCAGTAGGATATAGAGTGAGCTCACGTCAGTAAGCCTCTTACAGTAATACACCTGCTGCTGAGCCGACACCTCCGCTGAGCCGAGCGGGACGAGCACTCCCCAACACACAGCTCCCGAACATGACTTTTCGGCCGACCTGTTTCTCCGAGAAGGTGATTTTGTGATTTTCAGGAGAGGATCCTGAGGTGTGTCAGAGATGCTGAGTGGAGATATGGTGGCCATGTGGGAGGTGGCGCTGAGCGACGGCGTTTTCAGGATTGAGTTTGCTCATGGCACCACCACTGGGAAACGCATCGTTTACGTCAACGGACAGGTGAGAGCCTGTTTAAGTCTGTTTCTGGGAGTTTATGTCGACGGTTCAAAAGCTTTTTCAGCCTGTAACCCCTTTAAAATGAAGTCTACCTGTGACCGCACATCACATTTTGTTTCATCGGAGGGATCTTTAGAGGCCTGAAGAAAAAGTGGTGAATTTTAGGACACCTTGTTAGTGGTTTATGTGCTCAAACCACAGCTGAGTGTGGAAACAATAACAAAAGCTAACTTTGAATATTAAAAAAATGTGATGGAATAAGTATTCAGAACATTTAGTGAAGTAAAAGTAGCAGTAGTACACTTTAAAATACTCAAAAAGACTGTAAATATACAGAAGTATTGGAAACAAAATGTACTTAAAGTAGTCATTATGCAAATTAGCCCTGTCAGTGTTATATGCTGTTTTTAATGTTGTAGTTGGTCGAGCTGGAGCTACTTGTAGCTGCTAAATGCTAAATTTAATCTAAAACAATGCATCATATTTTATAAACTGACATGTTTGTAAAATCTGTCAGAAAAATGTGGTAAAAAAAAGTACAATATTTTCCTCTGAAGTGTGGTGAAGTATTCAAGTACAAGTACCTCAAAATTGTACTTAAGTACAGCTTGTTTATTTAAAAATACACAAATCTGCTGGATACACAAGTGTGATGAGGTGCAGTTCCTCTAATAGCCACTGGATGCTGATCTGAGAAAACCGGCTGTATTGAAAGCTGTTCCACTGACTGGTACAACCTTAAATATCTAATTTTAATTTTTCTAATGTGTATTTTGGTGTTTATGTATTAGAATCATTGTTCCAATTAGCATTATGTTACATTAATACATTTAAAAAACAATAAAACAAAGACTGTAATAACAGAATACCGTAAATATTTAAGTACTTTTTTTTGTTTTTTTGGCTTAATCTCATTTTAATCCCGTCTCTTGCGGCCATGATTTTAGTTGTTAAGAACGAACTACTGTTTGTGGTCTGCCCTGTCCTTTCCAATCACAGTATGCTTTGTGTTTGTACATGCTTTAATAACTCATAAAACTCCTTTAATGAACTGAAAAACTCACTCGCTCACACTGAATAATCACTTAGAACCAAAAACTGCTTATTTAACCTAAAGTTTCTTCTCAGTGTCTTTTTTTGTATTTGATTTTGCTGGTTAGTTAAAGTTGCAGTAATTGATTTTGGAGGGCAGACGAAGAAGCTGAAAACACAGCACTGATATATTATCACCCTGTACAGCTGATGTGGCTAACATGTTAGCAAACAGTCGTTTATTTCCACATCTAACAGTTACGGAGCAACTAAAAAGCTCCGCAGAGCTGCAGAGTTGTTGACGAACACATTTCATATAAAAAATATTCATTAGTGCGCCTTTAGACAGACATATTTTTGGGAAATACACTCATTTGCTTTCTTGAGCTTGATGAGAAGACTGCAAATATGACGCTACAACCAGCTGTTAGCTTAGCTTAGCATAAAGACTGGAAACAGGGGGAAACAGCTAGCCTGGCTCTGTCCAAAGGTAACAAAATCCGCCTACCAGTGTCTCTAAAGCTCACTGATTAACACGTCGAGTGTAGTTTGTTTAATTCGTGCAAAAGCTGACGTGTAAAACGACAATTTGCTGTTTTACGGGGGATTGTGCACCGGACTATTTCTTGGCCAGAAGCAGTAACTTCCTGTAGTCCCGGCAAGGAAATAGTCTGGCACACAACTCCCTTAAAACAGCAAAGTGTCGTTTTTACACCTCAGTGTTTGCAGGGATTCTTAAGTAAAAGACCTCAGTACGTCTTCCACCGCTAATCAGAATCCATCAGGTAGAAAAACTGATGAATAAATGTGTTTATCTGTCCGTCATGAAAGCAGGCAACATGTTTCCTCAACAGGAAGTCATCAGAAAAGACTGGCTGTTCAAGCTGGTTGGAAAGGAAACCTTCACAGTCGGAAGCGCCAACACCAAAGCCACCATAATCATCGAGGCCGTCGGCGGGTTCGCCTACGAGTACACGCTGGAGGTCGACGGGAAGAGTCTGCAGAAGTTCATCGACAACAGGGCCCAGAGCACCAAAACATGGCTGCTCAAAGTGGACGGGGAGGACTGCAGGGTCGTGCTCGGTGAGCCACAGACGTTTCGCCGCTGTCGCCTTCAGATTTAGTGTTTATCTGCAGTTTGTTATGTAACTGCAGTGTTTGCAGGAGGGAACGTAGGTGAACACTTGACCCACTGAAGCATAATCTGCTCAGGTTGAGCTCAGTGCAGTTATTTTAGGAAACATGACCAACAGCGCCCAATCCGGTTGGACGAATGAAACTAAACCTGTGTTGATGTCTTTTAATGAAAAATCAGAGAAGCCAGTTCAGAGAGACACAGTTCAGTTATGTAATTAGAGACAGACATCAACAGCAACCAATTAACAACAGGCTCAGTTATTGTGAATGATAATGTGTAAAATATGTATATATATATATATTTTTTGTTCTTTTTTTTCCAACAGAAAAGGACACCATGGATGTTTGGTGCAACGGGCAGAAAATGGACACAATGGTGAGAATCATTCAACAAATACTGATGAACAAAGCGTAAAGTTTTATTCAAAATGTGAAAATATGAAGAGAGTCTAACAACAGTTTTACTGTACGTGATCATAAGCCTGAGCGTAACGTCACTGAGAGCCCACTTAGATAATTAAACTTCCACCTGGAGCATAAAAAACAATTTAAATGAAGCTGCAGCCAAAGACCACCTGGTCTACCGGATAAATAAAGATGAAAAGTGAAACAGAAAATAAGTTATTATAGTAGAAATCCTGCCGGGTCTCACAATAGTGGCGTATTTTACAAGTTGTTTGTGTAGGAGTTTATTTGACCTCTTGTTTATAACAAAAGAGAGAAAAGTGTTAGTCGAGGCGCACGATGACACTCCTGGCGATTTGCATGTCTTTTTGTGTGATCAGTTCTTTATTGTGTATTTAATTAAACCCACAGAAGAAGAAGAAACCAGTTATACGACAGATTCACACTCTAGCAGATGAACCTCCCATTTCCCCGAGAAAGGAACAAACAGAGACTAAGTCAAACGTTTGACCTTCTGAGGTCAAATCTTTGCCTTAGTCTCTCATCATTTGACGCTGTTTGGTGTTTCTACTTCCTCTTCATTTAAAGGATGCTAAAATGCTGTCCTCCATTAAGACAGGTGTTTCTGTCCACTCTGTTTCTCTGTGTTTTCTGATCGGCTGTCCGCAGGGAGAGTTTGCAGACGACGGCACAGAGACACACTTCATGGTGGGGGAACACGAGTGCTGCATCAAGGCTACGAGCAGTGGGAAGAAAAAGAGCGGCATTGTGCACTATTTACTGCTCGACGGAGACAAAATACAACCCTCGACACAATAGTGCCGGACCGGACTGCTGGAACAGAGCTGAACTTTCAAAGAGACTCTGTGAACGAGGTATTTGCATGCCATGTACAAAAAAACCACTGGCTGTGCTTTATGATGAAGGTCAGGACGTTTGTTTTAATATAGAAAATACAGATGCAGATATGTTCATGTAAATACAGCAAATAAACACTGAAATGTGCAGCATTTACATTGTTGTATCTTTTTATGCTCTGCTGGGTGATTTATTTTGTCAGATGCATGTTAGTGCTTTGCAATTTTATTTTGAAGGGGCCCTAAATTAAGTCAGTCCCGCCGTAAAATTCGTAAATTAAAAGAAAGAAAAGCTAGAAATGAACTGTTTTTTTTTTGTTTTGTTTTTTGCGCAAGTCATTTTTGCGCAGCCTCAACGCAATAAATATATTCTTGAACGCCGCTGCGTCAAGCACGCGGCGGTTGGCGAGAGAACGACCGGAATAAGCGATGTGTGATGTTCAAAATAAAAGCATCAATTATGTCAGAAATAAATTGTTTATGAATCAGCAGATCCTTATGAAATCTAAATATTGCATGTTATATATGAAGTGAAAAGCTAGAATAGAACAATAAGAGATAGATTGAGTAAGCTATTTTGAGGTCTGCGATACAGAGAAAACCACTAATATTCAGTTTGTAGAATTCAGTGAAACACATTTTTAGACTGAACGAAGATTTTTTTTATACATTTTGGTGGTTTGACTTGATTTACATATACATTATGAGTATGAAACAAGAAGAAAACAAAGACAACAAGGTGAATAAGCAAACATAAGCAATCACTGCAGTATATACACCGTAGGCCTGTAGTACCGTACATTATTTTACAGGTGGATGACTGTTTCTAGACTTTTTTCAATTTTAATTTGATTACCTTTAAGCCAACAAAAATTCATAAAAATATTTAGTACTTCCATACCAGAATTTTAACCCTGACAGTGTGGGGAAGTGTTGAATCAGTGTTTGGGCCTTACAGAAAATGTCATTTCAAACTAAATCTGAATTTAAGGTCCACTTACAGTATTTGCTTTTTTCCAGAGCTTTCAAACGCATCTCACCCTCTTCATCTGCAGATGGAGTTTGCTCAGTTTTTTTATATACATGTACAGATACCTATATTGTCAAGTTCAAGATTTAACTTTAAAACTCACAACTGTAAATAAAAATAAATAAAATATAAATATTTTGAAAATACAAATAATTAGGACATTCGGAGTCTTTTTGGAGTCTAGTCATAATTTCCTTAGGGGGGTTAAGGTCTGGGGATGTCGTACATGTGTATTTCAGAAGTCCTCGCTACGGCCCTGACCATAACGTGGAAACGGGTTTTATTTTGAAAATCCTTCCCGGAACCCGTCGCGGTCTGAATGCGTAACTTGAGGAAACACATTGACGGTAATGACGTTCCCGGCTGGGAGCCTGCGGCTCCACTTTACACGGGATGGACCTCACTGCACGGGAAGGGGGGGACGGCTGAGTGCTCGGGCGCCGTGTGCGAGACTTACCTGTGAAATACTTGTCGTTTACAACACCTGGATTAATTTTGGAGGCGTACGAGCTCCGCTGGGCTCCCGCGGTTGGGGTTCAAATCCGGCTTGAGGACGTTATTCTGCGCAGCTGGTCCCGGAGTAGAGACAAAACAACGGACGGACGGACGGGAACAGGCATCCCAACTGCCGCACCACGATCCACTAACTGTTTATCAAGCTGCCACACTTCTGTTTTACTTTATATTTATTTAAATGGCTTCTTTAGTCTCCTCTCCGGGGCTTTAACGCCCCACTCAGTTGTTATGTGAAGCGGACTTTAACGGCTGAAAAACGGTGAGTTTTTCCCCTTCTCCCCCGGCTTGGAAGCTACAGCTAGTTAGCTTTAGCCGGCTAGCCTAGCCACCTAGCAACAAGGCCGTTTTTTTTAGCCTCCTCGTCTGGTCAGTTATGACTGTAAGTGACTATAAAAGCTCTTTAAAATCCAGCTAAACCCGAGCAAGTGTCATTTTAATCTTACACGGCCTGCAAGGATATGGGGAAGCATTGCCGCACATCTGTCACCGCACCGGAATTGAGAACCGGGACACCCCGGGGAACAGCTGCCTTCACCGGTCAGTAGCAGCGGTCTGGCCGCCTCCGCCGAAAAACAACGCTGGAAATATTACTTGCGTTAAAATCCCCAGGGATGTAGATGCGAATAAACTGTCTTTTTCTGGCTGAAAAGACTCTACCCACCTTGTGATTTAAATGAACGGTGTACCTGATGGTAAATAGCGTTAAACTGATGCGTTAAGTTCACCAAGATACGGAGGAGAAACGCATGAATTGAGGCTTCCCTGAGCTGGAGGTCACAGCTTTCACCTTCCTGTTTGTCCTAACCTCTACTTCACTACAAGCCCCCCGTCTGATCAGCTCAAGTGTCTTCATTTTGGGGATCCAGAAAGGAGTTGCAGTGATGAACTACCAGCAGCACCTCGCCAACTCGGCCGCCATCCGATCAGAGATCCAGAGGTTTGAGTCCGTCCACCCCAACATCTACTCCATCTACGAGCTGCTGGAGCGGGTGGAGGAGCCGCTGCTGCAGAACCAGATCCGGGAGCATGTCATCGCGATTGAAGGTAGGAGGAGGGCTGGCTGGGAGGGTATAAAGGTGTCTAAATTACCCGAAAACAGGGTGACAAGCTTGGGTAATCCTGCTGTGTAATTGAAATCCCTTGAATCCATGAATCCAAGGCCTTAAATGTTCTGTTAAATGTGGAAAATTCCCCCTTAAGTGTTGTGGTTTCTCTGGTGAGGAATGTCAGCAGTTGCTTTCTTCCTTCTGGTGGATGAAATTGGTTAAACGCACTTTAAATAAAGTGTGAAATCAGTGTTGATGAAACTTAAGTTAAAGTGGAGGCAAAGCACCAACACTGCCAGGGTTGAAGGTCCGTGAGCAGCAACGCTTCCTATTTTCCTTCCTTTTTATTTTAACGCAATTGTGAGTTAAAATCCATTATGACACTGGGGTTGTGCATTGTGGGTTTACAGGTGTGTTGCTGATTGATATATTGTATATTTGTTGTACCAGGATTAAGAGAAACCTCTTAATAACCTTGATCTCTGTCAGGTTGGTCTGATCCCTTGAGATGTGAAACTAATTTCAGGTTTCCACTCAGTGGTTTTGCATACTGAACGCAGGCAGTAGCACTGAACAGGAGTATTCGGAGGAGTCTTGTGATTTACTTGTAATACACAGAGAGCATCTTCTTTCGTTACCGTGACAGTTCACTGCTTTCAAAAGCAAATAAAATCCCAGATTAGGGAGTAGTATTTGAGAAAGACAGGTAATGTGTTAGCTTGAAGTTCGGGTCACTATCAGTGTGGTTTATTTATTTATTGGACATGCTTTTACATGTGTTGGCAGTGATTTTTTTTTTGGACAGGCGTATTGCCATGTTTTGTTATTTTGGCAGATGTCAGCTTTGTAAAAAAAAAAAAACAGTATTGTTTGTTTTTTGACATCCTTTTCCTTTGTGTCACTGAATAGCACCGACTGTCATAAAAAAGCAGCAGAATTAGACAAACATCCTCTTTTGCAGTTTAAAAACAATAATGTACCTAATAAAGATGTGCCGAAGCTGTTTGAGCCTGAATTTGTACAAAGATTTGTAAAACAATCTACCACTCAGCATTGATTTATTGACAAAAAACTGAGGTCTGTTAGCGGATATCCTAAATGGTGACAAGCAAACCGGGTAGTTACTTTGGTAATGACTGATAAAACTCCTCAAATACCTCACACACACACACACACACCACACACAGGGTAGACGGTGAATTAACAGTGTTATGAGACATGAGTGTTTAATTCGGCGTGCATCTGATCCACCAACCAGCACGTAATTTAGTGAGAAATGTTTCTCTTTTGAAACATTGGCCTCTCAGCTAAACAACAGAGGCTGGTAGCGAGTTGAGGCTACAAAATCCAAAGTGTGAAGTAAGGAAAGTATGGAAAATGCAGTTTATCTTTATGGATTATATTGATGCCAAATTGACAAGAAGACTGTCGACATATAACGCCTTTTATCTTGTGTTTCTAGAGTTACGTGTTTTTGCGGACACGTAAGGAATTGTTAAAATGTCACATTTCTTAAAGGGAGTTTGGCGTAATATTTTCCCAGGGAGCTTCAGTTTAATTCAAACTGCTGATGCTGTATGTAGCCTACAAGTTTTAATGTTTTGTCACCACTACAGCAACGACTGCTAAAGTGTGATGAGGTTGTCTGCGGTTAGTTATTGGTTTGATTAACGGTTTACAGTCTAATAATGTGTGTTTGTATTGATTACTGACGGTGGCTGATCAGGCTAATTGTACTCAGTTTCTAACGGCAGTGTGCAGTGAATGTTTGCTCTTGGTGTGCCTGTTTTTAATTAAACATGATGTTCTTGGCGTCATGACTCCTTATGAAACCTTCTCGTTCCCCTTTAGCTTCCGTTTTTAACATTTATTCACCCAGAAAAAGCTAATATTTCTCCGTATAATATGACCCCCCTCTTCCTGTCAGCTGCAGTGTATTTACAGATTTGGGGTTTTATTTGTTTCATTTTCAGATACGTTTTCAACATACATGAATAACCATAATTATAACCACATAACATCAAACACGAGTTTAACACTACAATTTGTCAAAAAACACAAATTTTATTGGGGGCCCACTCCAATGACCACCTGTGGCACCCGGGGACTCTACTACAAAACCTGTCAACATCACTGAGGGTGTCATGTTTTCAGTATATATAATTTTACGTAGTATAATTGACCAGAAATTCAGTTGAGAAACTGTTTTAAAGCTAAAAATTCTGATTGGCCGTGCGTTCTCACATGATTGTCACATTAAAACAGTGGAAATGTAAAGGTAACCTGGTTTCACTGCGAGGTTTCAGGCCCCTTTTTTTTATGTGATGCTGAGAAGTGGAGCATTGTCAGAATGAGTTCAATTTCTGCTCATTCCTTTGGGCCCCATGGTGATGATGATGATGGTGATGAAGAAGAAGAGAGGCTCGCAGAAAAGCCTGATCCAGATCCTGTGAAGTCTGCGATTGTGTCATACTTGACTCTGTTTGTGTGTCCGTTGACTCTGTTTAGGAACATCTGTATGTTCCCGTACAGAACATCTGTATGTGTCCCGTCAGCCGGAGCTCCGTGATGTTCGGCTGGTTTGATCTTCACCAAAAGAAGAGAATATCGAGCCAGACGAGGCCAACAATGTGACAAAATCTGACTTAAAAACACACCTTCAACTCTGCAAAACTTGATTCTGTTCATACACACCTTTTAAAGGATTTTCTGGGGGGTTTGACCTTACCGCCTAGAAAATGTCAGCGGTGCTGCTAATAATAGACTTTAAATGTATTAAATCAAGATTTGAGACATATCTGCAAAATTTGGAGATTTTGTAGAAGAATTCATTATATTTGAGGAGTAATAATGGGTTTGCACACACAAGTACAATCTTTAAATAGAATCAAAGTCTGCGTTGGGACCAGTTGAGGTGTCGTAGTGCTGCCCAGCTGTCTGAACTACGCAACACAGTAGTGCAGTGACTCGCTGCTACTTTGCTCATTTCCATTTCCACTGAATTCACTGGCACACGGTGACTCATTCAGCCTGCTTTTGTTTTGGAAATCACCCAAAACAGCAGCAGCAGTCGTGCTGTCATCCTCTTTCTTTGCCCCTCAGCGCACATCTGGACGTGTCGCTCAGATTCACGTCGTGTTAAGCAAGCTGTCAGCTGGGGAGGCCACCTTCCTCCCCGTGTGTTTGTGTTGTTGTTGTTGTTGTTGTTGTTATGAAAGTAAGTTGTCGATCCCTCCGAGACGAACTCCTGCTGCTCTTACCAGCCCATTTCTGATGCTCATTAAGCAGGTGAGGCCGCGAGACTCGGCCTAGTTACCGCGTCGTGACTCACACCTCGCCACATATTCTCCGGCGGCGCGGGGCTCATTTGCATGTGAGGTGTGTGTGAGGATGGATGGATGTCCTGCCAGCCAGGTGACACTGACCCATTTTCTGCGTCTGGCCTCGGAGCAGAAACCAGTCCAGCTTTACTGCGAACATCGCTCACTTCATTTTCCACACAGCAGGAAACGCGCTCAAGTTTTAACAAACAGGTTTTTCCTCAGAGGGTTTTACAGACTCAGGCTGGCCTTTAAAGGCAGTAAAACACAGGTAATTAACACCAGCAAGAAAGAAAGCACATCAGAAACTAGAAGAACCAGAGCCTGTGTGTGTCAGCAGGAAGTTGCTGCGGATGTTTGGACTTAGATCAAGATGTTTGTCTGATAATTCTCTTTTTAATGCCGTCACTCATCTCTCTGATCTGTCTGTTTTCAGCCAAAGAATAATATTATAACAAATATCAGGCATCAAGTATCAACCAGGAGGTTCCTCCCAGTTTGTAGCTGTGTAAAAACACCAGAAAGCCCGCCATGAAAGCTTTCACATGTTACATTTACACGTTTAAGAAAAGAATCAAAAGAATTTTGTGCAACCCACTTAAGTTGGCAACTGATCAATACTCATATCAGTGTGTCTTTAACGTTTAGGCTTTCTAAATGCTTTAACAAAACCCTGCAGGTTCAGATAATCCTTCAACAGTAGTGGCATCAAATCCAAGATCCAAACCATAGCAGGTGAAATGCTATATGCTGGAGTTTGACTGTTGCTGTCAGAGAGGAAGTAGATGACAGCAGAACAGGTGGAGTAGAGTACAGCGGGCCCGCTCTAATCTTTCCAGCCGTTTATCAGAGCTTCTCTCCAGTAACACGGACGTTTCTTCTCCACTTCAGCCTTTGTGTCGTGCTGCTTTTGTCGGCGGTCCAGCCTGCAGTCAGTGAACGCACCATGTGACCTAGTTAGCCTCAGCACTGTGTGTTTGTTCACCCTCCAGGCTCTGTGGATCCTCTCTCATTTGTCAGGACTGTATTCACATAATGCTCATTCTCATGTTTCAACCGTTTGAGTCTGACGCAATTCCTTATTCTTATTTAGGGACGACACGGGATAAAGCGAGGCACCGAGACCGGCAGGGTCTGAGGTTCGGTTCCCCCTGCCACCACCTGTAGTGCTGCCAGGGTTTACATGTTGGTAGAATTAGTCTTTGTCAGATAAATCAACGAGTCACCTGCCGCTCGTCTCCTTTTCTTCCTTCGTCTCTTCCTGTCAAATCGTTTAATTGCTTATATATTTTTTTTTTACGTCATTAAACCTGTCGTTAACCCGCTCTTGAGATCTAAGCCTCTTTGGCCAAAATGGCAGCACAGTTGCATGAACCAGCGCGGATATCGTACACTAACGGATGAAGAGTGTAAAATGTCAGATGATTGTAAAATGTAATTCAGGTGTCTTGTTTATCCAACCAACAGTCCAAAACTCAAATATATTAAATTTTCAATGATTATAAAACGGATAATGCTTCTGTTGGTTTATTGATTTATCATTTCAGCACGAGTCTACAAGGCCGCCTGTCAGATAAAAGGTTCCTCCATATTTGACTTCTGCTCTGTTTCCAGCGTACCTGTGTGTTTGGATCGATGCCCGACCACCTTTAAATGACGTCTCCTAAATCTATGTATTCAAGAGACGGCAGATCTCCGCTGAAGTGACCCTGCCACACCAGCTTACCCGTTACGTCCTCCTACATAACGGTGTCGTCTGCGGTCCGCCGATGCTTTGGCTCATGTTTTAAAGCAGTTTTTGTAACATGCACATTTGTGTTTCTGTGAGCTTTAGACTCCCTTTGAAGGGGCTGCAACTACAAGTGCATTTTGTTTAGCTTTGATAAAACCAAACATGTGGGGCGGACATGAGCACGGATTGTGTGCCGACTTGTAAATGATGGTGAAAGTCCGCCGAGGGTTTTTAGGATCGCACATGCGAGAGAAGAGAGTGTGTGTGGACACACAGTGAGTCACGTCAGAGGTATCAGTGTTGTTTGTATCCACTTGTTTGTTGATTGCAGCTCACTTTCCCTCAGTGCGCAGGCAATATCAGAACAATGTTATGGTGCCAGATGGAAGCCAGAGGCAGATCGCCTGTCGGAGAGCGATTATGTAACGCTGCGGCTGATTGACGTTGGGCAGTAACAGTAATAAGAAGTCACAGGGATGCTTTTAAACGAGGGTTTTAGCCGTTACATAACAGCGGCCGCTGCCCGCCGCAGCGCTGCCAGCACGCCGTCTGTCTTGAGAAATTATGCTGAGATCTCTGCACCTTTTGTCCATAAACCTCCCCATCCTCACCCCCACCCCCACCCCACCCGTGCTGACTGCACCAGATTAGGGCAGACATTATGTGCTCTCTGTAAAATGGTTGTGTATTTGTGTACTTTGTTTTGTTTTTTAACCCACATTCATTTGTTTTCATGCAGGCCGTCTTTCATTAGGCCTAATGTACGAGGTGAGTCATCATCAGGCTGAAGTACAGTGAGCGCGCTCAGTGGAGGCAGGGAGGCAGAAACTGATAATGTGCCTTTGCATCAGGCCTGCATGCTTAATTGTGTCTGATAAGGATGTTTTACAGATTTAGTTTGGACAATTATGAAACATTTCTTTTAACAATTTGACCCACATTCGAAGCTTAGTATGGGATCTGAAGTATTTGCATTGTAGCTGAAAATGTTTTGATAAGAAGCCAACAGTGCATGAAATTCACAAGTCTCATCAGGATTACCACATCAGCTGTAATCGCGCATTGTTCCTCTTTACGCCTCAGCGTCCGGCTGTGAGCTGTCGCTTCGTCTGCGAGGATCAAACGTAGTCAAACCTGAGGTGGCGAGCCTCCTCTTCCTCAGTGTCTGAGCTTCCTTCCCCTGCCAACCACGGCTTAAACGTCTGCGCTGTTAGATGAAATCGTGACTCCACAGTTTCTCCACTGTCAAACTACCAGCAGCCAGATGCTGATTCAGGCTCTGGTAGGTAATAGCTGCTGTTATAAATTAACACCAGACAAGTGTTGCATGCTGGCAAAGGGTTTTTGGTGGATAAATAAGGAAATGTCAGTCATCACGTCTGCATTTTGCTGACTTTGAGTCGTTCGTTTGTCGAGCTCTGTTGCTGTTGTTGATCTCCGTATCAAACAGCTTCATGATTGGCTGTCTGAGTGAACACGTCTGCCTGGATCTCAATGAATATCATCATTATTTGCAGCCCTGATTATGCTTCCATTATCCGTTAATCTGACCAGTAGTTTTTTGGTTATGCGATGAACCATTTTGCTCGTTTAAATGTCAGATAACAGTAAAAAATGCCGGTCACAATTTCCTGAAGCTCAACTTGACAAATTGCTTATTTTGTCCCAAACCCAAAGATAATCTTAGATGACTAAGAAAACCAGCAAAAACTCACACCTGAGAAGCTGGAACCAGATGATTTTTAGCATCTCTTTCTTAAAATGTGACTTAAAATGCTTGATCAGTTATTAAAATTATTGCAGATAAATTTTCTGTGTGGATTTAATCGACTAATCGTCTTAACTCTAAACATAATATATCCTAAGTGTTGACAGTAGGCGAGTATGAGTGCACACCTTTTAGCTTAAAACTACACATTTTCTCTGCCGTTTATTGAATGTTTTATACAACACCTGATTCTACACAGGAGAAAAGACTGAAACATGTCTAATGATGGATTTTTATTAAAACAACATGATTTCTTTTTACCTGTATAGTTTTATCAGCAAGTGGACCATGAGAAGAGTTGTTAATTCCCAGAAATAAGTACCATTTTACGTGTCTGGTGTAAAAAAAAATCTAGCCAGCTGCTGAAATCACGACACCTTTTATTACAGTTTAATTATAAATAGTCACTGGTTTGTGGACAAAATATGCTACATCATTTAGTAGCTTTTCAAGGGTGTTGAACAGGTCATTTTGTACATATTTTCACCTGCAAGCTGCCCATTGAGCATTTACACTAAAATAAAGTAACGCATTTTCTAGTTTTTCATCCCAGTAGGTAGGGAATGATGTCTTCTTTCCTTCAGGTCAGGGTCAGTAACAAAGCAGCATTTGGAGCTGGATCCCAGTGTTTCCCACAGGATTTAGTGAGACTGTGGTGGGTGGACCTCGGACCCTCTAGGGGTGGGAAGAAAATTTTGTACATTTTCAAGTTAAATGCATCAATCTGGTGCACTTTGAGAGCAAAATTAAGAGGCTAGATCTATGAACAACTTTGTGCTCTAGTAAACAATTTAATCACAAACACATTCAGGGTCTTGGCTGGTTTCTGGAGGGCTTAGGGTTACGGTGGGGGGTTGTGTGGTCTTGGGGTCTTCCTCCATGAAAATTTGATGTTATTTGACTAAAAACTATGCATTTTACATCGTTTTAGACTATTATCATTACAATATTAAAAAAACACACACAGGTTGTGGTTTTTACACTCAGACATTAGCAAGAAAAAAAGTGAAACTGATAAGTAAGCAGGGAGTCCTGAAGTAATCCTTCACATTTTTCTGAGTGATCGCATTTTATGTGCCATAAAAAGCCATATAGTGCCATATAGTGAAGGGATCCCAAAGTCAGGGTGAAGCCACTAACCAGCTATGTGTGTGTGGGGAGGGGGTATGTCAGTCAAATTACTAATATTCCTGACATCAAAATATGAAGAACACAGTCAGTATTAGTTCTTCCTCCTGTCCTCTGTCCTCCTCCCTCTGCTGCTGCTGCGATCACGCTAATAGAGAGAGGAGAGGCTGGTTTGTCTCAGCCAGCAGTAAGTTTGCAAGAATTTGCCAACTTTTAAGATTCGTGGCAAATTAAGATAAACAAACAGTTTTCGTTTTAGCTTGTTAGTAAACAGTTCGCTGTTAGCTTAACAAGCGCGCTGTGGTTGTAACAAGAAACAACTGCGGACAAAACAGCTGGAAATATCGCTTTTCTACTTTTTACTCGAGTTTTCGTCAACTCGAGTACAGCAGGGGAAGGGCGGACTTACTGGGAGTGAGATGCTTTGCTAAAGCAACAGCGCAAAACACAACGTTAGAGATCTTTTATGTTAATGTGAGAAGTGTAAAAATCTTCTCAGTTCATTATGAAACTGTGGCGGGACAAAGTAGAGTGTGGTAGGCCGCCACAGTCTAGGTAATGAATGGGAAACACTGTCAGACGAGGTCAGAGGTCGCTGAGTGTTGTTACCGGCTGATGTGAAATCCACCAGTGAGACGAGGTTAACTGGGATCTCTGGGATTAGCTGCAGATCACAACTTTTCCTGCGTCCTTTAATTGGCCTCCAGTAGGTTATATGGATTGGCGCTGACACCAGTTAAACTCAGATTAGAGACCTCCAGCCGGCTCGCCGGGAGAAACTGAACTGACCGAAACACTGTTTTCAGGTGTGAAAAACGTGGATGAACTCCACAGTTTCATGGCCTTTTTTGTGGAAAAGTTTTGAAAAATATGGGGAAATTATTGTTGGTAAACCATCACACATTTATTTTGGTCGTCAAAGGTTCCAGAAGTAGCATCTTCAGCAAAAGACTCATCCCCCCACAATGCACCACAGAGCGCCACAGGAAGTCATTCCTGCCTGTGGCCGTCAAACTCCTCCCTCTAAGTGTCAGTCTGTATGACCCTAAGTCATTAAACTGGACATTGATCATTAACATCACTGCAATACTTGAAATAATTGTTCAATATTCTCTGTTTCCCTATTTATTGATATTTATTCATACTTCTATTACTGCTGTGCAATATCCACCGTCTCATAATCATCTTAATAAGCTACACTTAACTTGACAGCACTCATTACTCACTATTACTTATTACTTATATTATTACATTGTGTTATTATTATACCGTACATACTTATCAACCTGTAAATCCACTTTTGTACTTATACTTTGTACACTTATTTTAGCTTTTATACTTTATATCCACTTTACACTTCATCTTACCTGTATTGTAGTGTATTATATTTTGATTAGCTTATTCCTTCTCTTCCTGTGTGCACTGACGTGACAGTGAGCTGCTGTAACGAAAGAGTTTCCCCTCGGGGATCAATAAAGTATTTCTGATTCTGATGTTGGATCGGCAACTAATGGAGGACCGGCTCATCAGAGAAACGAGACTTTCCAAATCCTGAAACAAAAACAAGTGTCTGCATTTGTCCTACACATCCTGTCTCATCCGGCCGTCCTGAGATGTTTCTGCATCAGTGCATCACATCAGAGTCCTTCTGCACGCGCTGCATTTGTCCACAGATTGAGATTAACGAGATAATGACTGTCCCCGAGCGGGTCCCGATGGTCATTAAACCCAGAGGATGCGGTCGGCTCGACCAGCTCATCGATCGGTCTGCGGAGGAAGCAGCCGGGGGAATATTGATGCAGGAGAAATGTCAGAGGTGTGTTGGAGTTGGAGCCTCACCATTTAGGGATTCACTGTCATCATACTGCTGTTGGAGAGGGATTTATATACATCAGAAACCTAAATACGTAGTCAAATGAGCTGCTCGGTACGTCTGATGGTGTGTTGGGTGGGTTTGAATCCAGTTTGAAGCCTTCCTGTAACTGCACAGATCTGGTTTAGAGCCGTTGCCGCGGAAAACAGGATTAAACTATAAATGAAACACCTGATGTAGCGGAGTAATTGGCTTATAAAAATCAAGATAATTTAATCTTTGTTTTCTTTTGTGACGTGCATTTGTTCATCTTGTGTTAACAGCCAGCTGGATATGCTACTGTCTTCTCGGCTCCCAGTAACAATAAAGCAAAAGTCATCAATACGTCTAATCAATCAGTAGGTCGACTAAAAAAATCAGATTAGTTGTTTTTATGGTCTTATGAAGAATAAAGTGGTAGTTATTACTAGATAATCACAGCTGCCAGATTTCAGGAGATCTTTCTGCATGTGTGCATTTACACTATATGGCCAAAAGTATGTGGACTTTGTGCTGAACATTGCACCCATATGTGACAGTGTAAGCACACTATTGTGTAAAAATATCATTGTTTTCTATTTGGTGAAGAGAATTTAAGCTCAGAAGTACACTTGCTGTGAGGGCTGGTTATTGACATTCGTGTGTTTCGGTACTACAGTGTGTCTTGTCTTTCCTCCTCAGGGACTGGCAGAGCTTGTCGTGTTGCTAAAGTGAATTGTTTAAACAAGCTAAAACCGAAAGCTAACTGTATCTAACTGTTGAGCCTATCTTAAAATCTGGTTTACAGATTTTGAGCCTGAGACCACTGGTCCGTCCCGATTCCCACACATGCGGTATTTTAAGTAGTCTAGTGCCTACTTCCAGTAACTGCACCAGTGCTAAAGTGCCCGGTTAGCATGTGGAAGTTAATCAGAGCTAACTGGGACACACTTATTTAATGAGGACATCTCGTGGCTCTCGCAAATACACATACTTTTGGCCATTCAGTATAGAAGTGTAAGTGCAGAGGGACAGAAACATTTCTTCAGTGTTCTCAACTAATCGATCAGGCAAAGAAGTTGACAGCATCCTCACTTCATCAGTCTGTGTTAAATCTCCGTCTCTTTAAGCATCCAGCTCACCCCGCCCTCGCGGCGAGGCGTCTCTCCTCGCTTGCTGTAATTGGACTCAGCCGAGGAAGGGTCACCTGTGAGCGGTGGCGCTAAAAATACCCCTGCTGCCACGGTGACCCCATCGCCCGTCTGCCGAGCATGCAGATGATGCAGGGATCTCTGGGTAAAAACCTCCACCCCCTCCTGCCTACCTTCAGGGTCCCATTAGGGAAATGTATTTATCAGCCATCCCTCTGTGTGTGTGTGTGTGTGTGTGTGTGTGTGTGTGTGTGTTAGCCAAACACATGGCTGCACTTGAATGCAGGAGAGTTTGACATCAGCGATACGTTTGTCCTCTGATGTTTATCTGTTTCTGACCTTCGTCGGCCCGTAAAGTCTGTTTTTGTTCGAGGTGGTTCTCTGAGGAAGTAGAAGCCAAAAGATGTTTATTCTTTATGAATGCTGGCAAGACGGTGATGCAGCAGGCGCATGATGGAGCCGAGCGCCGTCAACAGCACTTTAAGTCCCATAATCACAGTTAAAAACAGCCTCACGGGTACGAGGACTCTTATTATACAACATTTACCGATGTATATGTAACTTAAATTATTTTCTCAATTATTAACACATTATTATTATTTCTATAAAATGTCAGAAAATATTGAAAAATATTCTTTCTAGTTTCTCGAAGTCCAAGGTCACTTCTTCAGATATTTAGTTTTGTCTGACCAATAGTCAGAAATATTCAGTTTACATTAATATAAAACAATAATATGAAATCAGCAGTTGTTTTGGCATTTGTGCTTGAAGACTGACTTAAACAATTAATTGATTATCAAAGTAGTTGTTGATTATTTTTCTGACGACTGACTAATTGATTAATCGACCAATAGTTGTAGCTCGACACACGTGACTCTCAGTTAAAGTTGCAACAAGCCATTAATCTGTTTTGGGGTTTTTTAAATCAAATTTTTGAATTAATCCTTTGGTCTATAAACTGAAAAATGTGCTGTTTTGTCCGACTCAGTCCGAAACAGAGAAAAGCAGCAAATCCTCACATTGGAGAATCTGGAATCAGAGGATGTTGACTGAAATGATTACTGAATTATCGAAATTGTTGCCAATTGATTTTCTGTAGATCGACTAATAAACTCTGCACATAATTGCTTCAGCTTGAATACAAACGGAAGAATAAAGTTGATTGTTCAGAGCGTATCTCTTTAGGGACTCTTTCTGCTCACGTGCGAGTTAAACAAACAAAATACCAAGTGTTAGTTGGTGAGCTTTAGAGGTGTTTGTAAGTGTATTTCTGAGCCAGGCTAGCTGTTTCCCCCCGCTTCCAGTCTTTATGCTAAGCTAGGCTAACCACGTCCTGACTCCAGCTCTGTAGTTGACACACAGACATGAGATTAACATGATCTTCTCATCTAACTCTCAGAAAGAAAGTGAATAAGTGAATTTCCAAAAACGTTAAACTCTCAAATATCCGTATCGGTTTCAGAAATGCAGTTTCAGTCGAGCTCTATAAACCCCAGATAAAGAAATATGAAACACACACACACACACACACACACACACACACACAGTGCTACAGAAATATGACAGAGCTCAAACAGAGACACACTCTCATGACGAAGTCCTTTCATCAGTTCAGAGCCTTGACCTTTCCTTCCTTTAATCACAGCCTCACTGTTCAGACTCAGAAAACATCACAGAAAAATGCGTCAGCAGAGCTGCACATGTGTGAAAAGTGGAACATCTGACTATTGATCACGTATTTCAAGCATCTGGTGACACAAAACATCGTGCTCACAGGTTGAAATTGGTTTAAAGCTGCAATTATTTTGGCACAAATTACTTTAAAACCCTCATTTTGTACAAAACACAATTAGCCGTCCACATTCGCTGCAGTGTGTCGACATGATTACAGCTGGCAGAGCAGACAGATTCACAAAAGAGCCCGAGCTGCGTTCACTGGCACATTAGTTCCACCTTTTGCTTCTACGGAGCATAAAAGCTGTTTTTAATGTCTCTCTGACAATATTCCAGTTTTCATTCAGCACCGAGCTGCTCCGTCTCTACTGTTAATATCACAGATGTGATATGTGTCGGTTAGAAGAAGGTGGTTGCACAAACAGATTGAGATCTTTGGGTCCAGACAGGTTCGGTGTCCAGACTAGTTTGATCCACAGGCCAGGAGCAACACGTATAAACAACGCATGCACAGCCTGGCATATTTATAAACGTCATTTTTGTTAATTACGTTTGTCTGCTTTGGAGGAAACGTTTCAGTTCCACGTGCTCCTTCCACTTTTATCGCGACGTCGGCTTCATTTAAACTAAACCATTCTCTACCTTTCTGATGTTTGATCGAGATGTCAGCAAGTTTTCCATTACAGCAGCTTATGTTACTGCTCATTTGGTGAAAAGTGACTCAGATATTTGTTCTGTGTTGCACCACTACACTGGAGATGTAATTGGTAGGTTATCAACACACGATAAACAGCGGCCTGCTTTATTTACGGATGAGTGAAAGTACTGTTGTTAACACAGATTGCTGTGGTAAAACAGGCTGAAGCCATGGAATTAAAACCTTAAATTCACAGTACACTGTACTTGTCCCATTTAAATGAAGTGAATTATATTATTTGTGTTCATCTTGTAACCTGATGCAGAATGAGGCACAGTAGTCGTAGCTTTCCTGCCTCTCTTCACGTGGAAGCTGCATTAGATAAGAGGTCAGATTTACTGGGATTTTATCTGTATTGTAAAAGTCATGTTGAAACATTAATGTAGGGAAAACTTCAGGGGGCCAAATATTGTTGTTGGAGGGCCCAGTTTGGCCCATGGGCTGCAGTTTGCCTACGACTACTGGAGGTGCTTTAGATATCTGTGTGTGATGACCATGCTAAAGGATGCATCGCTGTAGAAAACATACCGTCAGAAGCATTCGTGGCAAACTTCGACACCCAGTTTAAATTTCAGTGACTGAAATTAGTCGATTAATCGATTAGTCAGCAGGACATTAATATTTTGCTAGATGTTTTCAAGCTAAAATGCTGAAACTACACTGGCTCCAGCTTTTCAGATGTGACGGGTTGCTGCTTTTCTGTGTCTTACATTATGCAATTAATCGATGAAGCCATTTATCAGCAAAATGTCAAATTTTTTCTGCCGTTTTATACAGACAGACGGAATAATCAAAAAGAGACTTAATATATGTGACAGAAGAGATCTGTCGATGACGGGGATGAATCAGCCGATATTATCAGCCTGCTGATCTCTCAGTCAGACTCTACCGTCTTCTCTTCTGCTTCCTTCTTCATTCTCAAAAACAGTTTTAATGGGTCATTGTGTCTGAATAATGCAGAGCTCCAGGCTTTGCTGCTAAATTTGGTTTGGCATCTCGTCGCTGATTGGCCGATCTCCGTCCCTCCGTGTCTGTCGTTTTCTCCCATCATCCCGTCGTTCTGTTCGTCTTAGAGCCGGTGCGTGGTCATGTTTTGGTGTCAAACTGCCTCTTGTGCTCGTTTGTGACCTCGAGCGTTTCCACTTCCTGCGCTCGAGTGCGTCAGGACTGAGACCCTCATCAGAGTCCAGTTATTGAAAAATAAATAGATTTAGCTCTGCAGTGCTGCTTTCTCTGGTTACTGCTGCAGAGCTGCATAAAAAACAGCAGTTTAACACAAACCCACACGTCTCTGCTGATGACAGTGTCTCCTACGAGTGTTTAGAAATGTGCTTGTGTTGGATTGACAACTAAGAGACTGTTGTTGTCTCGTAGCCCTGAATTACTCCCCTTCAGTCTTTAAACCCGGGCTATGGTCAAGACCACTTAAAGGTGAAGCGTGTGTTTCCAGGTGTTGGGGAGTACAACTGCTCGTGTTTTTAAAAGTAGTATAAAGCCTTTAGTGTCTCCAGAGGGAGCTGAGTGAAATGTCCTCAAGTGACGTCTCAAGACCACAAGTTTGAAAATGAAAGAAATCTGTTGGTGTGGAGTTAGAAAGAAGTGAGCTCAGCAGCCCTCTGTAGCTCCTGCAGGCTACATTAGCCGCTACTAGCGTAACACACCTGAGTCTCTAAGTCAACTGTTTGGAGGTTGGGTTGCATTGTGGGTAATGTAGGCGCCGGGTTTTGACAAGGAAGAAGAAAGTGTGGAATAAAAAAAGACGGCATCTCTGGTTTTGATTTTGATCCTTTCTTTAAACTGCCCATCACGAGTCCAGCAATGTTACAGGAGTGCGATGCTATATCGGCACTTTACTCTCTCTTAAGTCAAATCTGAGCAACTCTAGTCCAACTGGGGTCGAGTCCAAGTCCAGACCAAGTTACAGCAAAACAGTGCCCATTCTATCTGACAAGTAAATGTAATGGAAATGGAAAGTATAAATAATAAAACGCTGCGTGGATCTAACCTCATATGATTTGACAGATACATGCACAATCCGATACAACAGTACGATGCACTGCACTTTAAAGCTGATTCAATGCTATTTGATTCAGATTTAATATTTTTATAAGTGTATTAGTTTAGAGCAACTAAAAAAAAGACACATCGATCTTAACTCCGCTTTTATTTCAAAGTAATGAATTGGGAGAACATTGTGTCTGCTGCCACATCAACAACAGTAAACACTGGCAGTGATACACTGGATAGCTTTTAACCCAGTTTCCATGGAGGGTGGATTTTCAACTGAAATGCTGCTGACTGTTTTATTGTTTACCTCAGTCCAAGACCAGTGTCATCCCTGCATCCGTGATCAAAATGTGTTGTTTTTAACAACGCTATAAGAGCACACGTCCTTGTAAATAAGCCTGCTTGTGGTTTCAGGGGCCAGTGTGCGAAAGTTAGCTGCTTATGGGTTAATTACATAATAAAAAGACTGGACTCGAGTGCTACAGCCGTGCTTTACACCACAGCAGAATTAAATTAACATGTTTTTACGATCATTAAAACCCCTGTGACTAAACCTCTCACCTGCTCTCACTAGTGTTTTTCCAGTGGCGGCTGATGTTTCCCACCTTTCCCGCTGATTTGACGGAAAGGTGACTCCTCTGTCCGCCGAGGTTTTACCTGTCCGGCCGGTTTCTGAGGAGGAGGAGGAGTAGAGCTGGACAACTTTGTCTCCTCCGGGAGGAGACGGACTGATGACAGCTGAGGTCAAGCTGCCTGATGTCTCTGTTATCTGCCCGGTTAGATTCAACAGGCAGGAGCAGCCGTTATCCTCCACTAACCAGCCAACATCGTTTTCAGAAGCATTTCATGTTTGTCACTGGATAAATGATGCACAGTGAAAATAGTTTAGAAACTCACCAGTTCACCAATATACTGCAGCCTGTGGTTTGAAGAAGCTGTTTGTAGTGCTGGGATTATTTATTGATTTATCTTTGCTTCATGCAGTTCTGCACACCAGTCCTGTTACTGGTTTGAAACCACACTTTCTGTTTATTCCCATGAGAGACATGAAGGTCCTCAATAACAAGTTCTCTGTGTTTGTTCAAAAACTCTTAAAGTTAAGATGATTTGTCGATTCATCAATGAGACATTCACCAGACAATTACAGCAACAACAATTTTGCTAATTGATTAATACCTTAAGCCTTTTATCAAGCAAATGCAACCATTCTCTGCATTGTTCCAGCTTCTTAAATGTGAATATTTGCATATCACAGTAAACTGAATGTCTTTGGGTTGTGGACTGTTGGTTTAAAGACATCATTTTGGACTCTGGGAAGACGATTAATTGAAAAAATAATCAACCAATTAATTGATTATGGAAATAATGATTTCTTGGATCCTTGAAAGGAGATTTCTTCTAGTTTAGTTATGTTGTCTAATGCTTTGGCACAAATAAAAACTACAGGTTGCAAACAGAGATGTATTTGATCTATTCAAATAGAAAGCCATGTGAAGATAACTTTATACCTTTTATGTTCTTTGAATCAATCAATCATGACGTTGCCACAGTGCCTTTAGGTAAAATCAGGAAGCGAGCGGCGTCCGTCGTGTCGATGAAGCTGTTAGTTTCCTGCCGGCTGCAGAAACACAAACAGGAACTTGAAAAATCAAAGTCGCAGACTCTGGAAGCACCAGAGGGAAACACTGCAAGGGATGGAAGAGGAGTATCCTTTAAAACCGAAGCAGAACTTAAGCTGTGACCCTGTTTTTTGTTGGATCAGTACAGCTAACCATGATTATTAGTATTGATTTAATTATTCTGCTGAACGTAAGGCAACTCACAGTCACCGTCCTCATCAGACGGCAGCATGAGTTTGCTGTTTTATCTGCTGTGGTTTACAGAGGAACTGTTCACTTCTCCAATAAATTAGATGAACCACAGAGATGTGGCCAAGAACTCACCTGATTAACTTCATACTCCGATACGCAGAGGTTCCTCATTGCGTTCATGTCAAAAACTCTCACTCTAAATCAGAAAGATTTTGCTGTAACTTTCTGTCTTTTCAAAAAGAATGAAATGATTTTTTAACGATGAAGCTTGATGTGTAAATTTGCTGAGACCCTGGAGCTCTAACAGACGCAAAGAGTCCTCAAAACGAGGTTGGTTAGTGCTCTTTGATCCTCTAATAAGCCTTAAATGTCCTCCCGAGGGCCTGAAAACTCTAGCTTCTTTTGCTAAATGGTCGAGTCAGGCTGACGCTAGCTGTGAGAGAGAAGATCAAAGAAGAAGAAGATATTTCCTCACTAGACCTCTGTGTCCTTTTATTACTTTTGTTCAAGTTTCCTGAGCACTCGTTGTCAGAGGAGTGTATTTCAGCTCACAGTGGACTCATACTAACCTGCAGACATCCAGTGATTTGTCATAATTTTAGAAATCATAAGTGATACCATAAAGACGAGACTAAAAGTGAAGTTCTTTCTTTGATTATAAATCACAATAATATTGCTGTATTTTTTTATTTAATCTGCATAATTTAGAGTGCAATTGTTGTTTTAACTCAGTGGGTACTTCAGAGGTAGTAAAAATCATGCTCGAATAATATATTTACAGTATTTCCTTTATTTACGGCTGTGCACACAGATTACTGGACTGAAAGGAAAAACAAACGTAAAGATAATGCCACTGTGGTGCTGTCTGGGCTTCACAGTTTAAAAGACAAACTGAAGCTGCAGGTGAAATAGTTAAGCAATCAATCATCAATTTAACCAGTAGATGACGCCATTAAATCTCATTAAAAATATGGCTTTTGCTGAGTGAAATGGTATTAAAGAGCTTCTGCTAATTCTCCGTAAAGCTTAATGTTTTATTTCTTAAAAGTGTATACATTTTTATGATGTTTGCGGAGGCGGACGCTGTGAAATATACTGCAGGTAAAGCAGCACCAGAGTTTCCCCAAACAGACTCTGGGAAGCCTCAACGATCTGTTCTTCCTAGTCCAGAAATTAAAGTAACCAGTAATCCCCAAATTTCCAGAATCGTAATACTGTGATCACAGTGCCTCTGGCTTGCTGTAGTGCAGTTATCTTGTATCTATGGAAGTCGAGCAGCTAACCCTAACTGTGATGAACCGCTTATCCATTAATTAACATCTCTAGTCCTGTGCAATCATGGCTAAAACCAGTTTTTTCCCAGTCTAGTGCTTATATAGTGATATGTTGATCTTTTAAGCCATATATGAAATGTAAAAATACTCCTCCAATGTGAGGATTTTCTGTTTTCTCTATTTATCGAAGATATCCAAACATCTTTGGGTTTTGGACTGTTGGTTGGACAAAACAAGATATTTGAAGAAATGGGGTGATGCACGTTTTTCCCTATTAATTGAGTAATCAACAGGTTTCTCGATGAAAGTAATCGTTGATTGTGGACAGTGTTTTGCTGTCTGACTGCCTGTTTCAGTTCTGTTTCAGGTAAATAGCCACAAGTGTTTTCTCTGTTCCTGACAGACAAACATCACAACCACAAACTTATTTACTGTACATACTTCTGCACAAGACCGAAACCATATTAACATCTAGCTGTGACCTTTTATCAATGAAAATAAACCCCCGTGTGAATATTATTATGAAGCAGTGTTGTCAGTGGGCAGCTGGAGAGTGCCACGTTCATTTCCCACAGTGATAAACAACTATTCAAATCCAAATCCCTTTGAATTCCTTATTTAATCTATTTAGATTTATATTTCAACAAGTCTAATCAACAAAAAGCAGAAGTAATATATATATTAAGGTACATACTAATACTATTTGATTTGCTGTTTAGCTAAATGGCTACCTGGACGTTTTTTGTACATTACACTTTTCTAATAATAAAAGATGGAGAAGATGAAAGATTTGATAGGAGATCCATAGAGATTGACAGATTTTACCGACTATTGCTAAGATCATAATACGTTAAATAAACAAATTAATTCTGGCAAATGCTCAGTGACTTCATTAGTCTATTATTTAAACAAACATAGTTTAGTTAACTCTTTGAAGTTTTTAGTTTTCCATAACTGACAGCTTTAGTATATTTTAATAACCAAGACAAACAAATACAGCATATAATGATACTCAACTTGATCGCCTGTCAGCCATCAACTACACTGTGAGATAAATTTAGATAAATGTCCGTCCACAAGACTAAGCAAAGACGAAATCCATATATACCTTGTCATGCCACTCCTGTAGGTCCGTATCTGTGAGCCTGAGATAAAACGTCAGCTACAGTATCACGTCTGTTGAAATGCAACCCCTTACCCCCCTTACTCACTTGCCCGGTAAGGTTTTTAGATTCAGAGCATCAGCCCATCTCCTCAAATCAATTCCCGATCGATCGGTGGCTCCGGTTGGTCGGATTGGTGAATCCCTAGGTGTTAGTCGGCGTATCAGTAGTCCTGGTCATAATGAGCTAAATGGCTGTAACCTTCACCTGCCTGTTGTCGTGTCAATCGAAGCATCATCTGCATATCGAGTGTGGTTGTGTCCCACTCTCCTGAATTCGGGAACAACGCTATTAGAAGTTAGTGACATGGACTGGACTGAGTAAAAGTTGTGTAAAATTTCCTTTGAGTAAAGGTTTGTTCTTGCAATTTGTCAGTGTTCACCTGTTATTATTGATTGATTCTGTTGTAAGCCTCCAGGTTTCACTGATCAGTTGGATTAATGATCTGTAATGAGCAAACAATCATATTTGACACTTCCTAATTCGAACACGTTTTGTTACTGAATTCTTCAACTTAAACTCTACATGTTTATAATCTGTCAGATATCTTGAATTAATCTTTAATTCCAACTATATTTAAAACAAATAAGAGACTTTGAGAGGCAGATACGTAAACTACGTTTTTGACCTGGGGCTGGCCTTGGTTCATGGTTTTCATTGTATATAACGGAGCTTGAGAATGATTTAGTTTTCTATAAGACCATGATGCGGAAACAGAGACTTGGATCTGTGTCGGGGTCTCAGCAGCTGTGGCGTCCAGCTGCAGCAGGCCTCTTCCCTTTTCCTCAGCCTCCTTAATATGAAGGGAAGCTCCAGACACTGACCTGACCAAAACAATAGCCGAGCCGAGTCCAGATCACATGCAGGTATAAAAATAGGCCTCTGGCTCACTGGCTTCCTGCCCACCCCTTAACAATGCTCTCACATTTTTATGTCTTGTTGTCGTGTAGCAGAGTGGGACTGTGAAACAAGACTACTCGCGTTACAAACCACTAACAGCGGCCGCAGGGACGGACATTAAAGTAGTGGTAGCACAGAAAACACAATAACGCTCGTTAAGCATAGAGGAGATTGTGTTACTGAGGATGAGAGCGAATCAGAGCGAGTAGAGGAGGAAGATACGATAATCCATCTCTCCCCAACTCCCTGGGGTGGGTGATGTCACTTCCTGCTCCATCGATCGCTTCTTGTAAGGCATGGTGCTCACGGAGGTCTCGGAGGACGGAGGCAGACCCGACCGCCGAGGCTGAATCTGAAGCGTCGGGCCGGCTTCTTTTGATTTTTCTGAGCTCCGTTTGTCCTGCGTGTTTTTCAGGCTTACAGCAGATGCTCTGGAGCCCCTTAAGGCCTCGCTTTGTTCACCGATAAATTATTTATTGCCTAATTAATTTGACTCCACAACCACCACCAGCTAGCCTAATTAGACCAGCTCCCCGTCTCTGTCTCCATGAACGCCTCGTCCCTTAAAACCTGAACACGAAGGCTGAAGAATGTGAAGGGATGCTGAGTGTTTTCATGCGCTGATATGATACTGAGTTTCAGTACCTTACTTGGACGACTATGAACATTGTTTTCCTCAGTGCATCAGTATTAAATATACTCTAAACACAAGAACTTTACCTTAGTAAAGTACAGTGTAAACTTAATAATCTGTACTGATACCCAGCCCTCTACAACACTGAGACTGATATGTAAATAAAAGCAAATAGCATTAGTTTCAGTTCACCTTTTTCCTTATAATTTGTGCACTCACCCCCATCAGGTCAGCTCAAAACCTAAAATAAACGAGTAGCAGTTGGACATTTTTCTCAAGTCTCTAAGACTTTTTTGAGACAGAAGGCAGAATATAAATTAGGGCTGTGTATAAAACCCCACTGCTTTTATTGTGCCAATCAAAACATGCCCAAGTATTGAAAACTGTCAAGTGCAGAAAGATGACGTTGAAATGCTCGCTCAGATTAGTAGACTTCTTAACTTTAGCTCTTTAATCAGACGGGTACTGATTAAAGGAACTTTTATAGGCTGCTTGTGTAGAGACAACGTTTCAGAACTTGGCTTCTTTTGTTCAGTGAAAAAAAAAAAAATTTGTAGAAAAACATGTTTATATTTCTCAAAGTAAGATATCGATATTGTCTTGGTATCTGTGTCCCGCCCTAGTTATAGGGCGCTTTGACACCTGTAGTTTGGTTAATATGGTCTGGACCAATGAAAAAAAAAGATCCATTGTTGTCTTCTATTGTTTGTTTATTGTTGATTTCCTGAAATCAAACTGTGGTGACTGACAGCAGGCCATGCTGCACTTTACTGAACCTGTTTACTGGCGTCACAAAGAAATAAGTGAGCATTTTTAGTCCAGACTGAAGCTGGATCATCATCTGGAAACAAGATGGAAAAGAGGCGTTTAGTAACATACGTGTTACCATGGTTACTAAATTATCCGTTATAAATATATAGATTGCTTATACAGTTCAGGAGATCACATTTTTGGAGACGCACAGAAAACAGAATTAAAACATGGTTACACTTAGGGCTGCAAGTAACTTTGTTTTCATCAGCGCTTGATGTGCCAATCATGTTTACTTAATTGATTAGTCTATGAAATGTCTAAAGAGTGTAAAAAAAAAAAAAAGTCAGTTTCAGAGCTTCAAATGTCTTGTTTTGACTGACCAACCAGCAAATACTCGAGAATTTTGTTCTTTAAAACATGACTCAAAACAATTAACGGATTATCGAAATCGTTGCTGATTAATTTTCTGTCAGTTAATTGTTACAGCTCTAGTTATATTCTGTAAAATACTTCATTTATTTACCTAAAACAAAAGGTTATGAAGATAAATGTAGTCTTGTATCAGGATTTGAGCTTCAAAGCTGTATTATCACATCCACAGAGAACAAGTTGCACTGTACAGTTCTTAGTTTGCCGCCTTTTTATTTTTATTGTCGTCCATAGAAAAATAATTAGAAGTAAAAAATGAAGTTAGAAGAGGAGACTGCAAACAGAACAAACGAGCGTCAAAGCTTGGACAGCAGATCCCTTTGAGTGTTTAGTTTTAACATGTTGAGCTGATAGCTGCAAACACACAGACCTGCTGAAATGCCGTTTCTGAGGACAGTCAGAGTGTCCTTCAGGAGCCACGGTGGCCTCAGAGGGCCATAAACCCGACAGACAGCGCAGCCGCTACACAAAGTGACTTTATAGGGTCAACAGGCGACGCTCTGCCCATCTGTCTTTCATACAGAAAATCAATCCTCCCCTCAGAGGCTTCAGAAGACCCTGTCTTTGTTTTGGGTCACCATCTGGCTTGGTTTTTTTATGTCAGCTACACCTCCTGCTCTGGATGACTGTGTTTAGACTGATTAAAACCTACATTTTGCTTTTGGTAGCGGCACAGCTGGATCCAGTGCGGCATGTTTTTAATCGGACCGGAAGAAGCACCGGAATCCACCGTTGTGATTTCTGAATGAACACAAAGAGAGACTTCCCTGCCAGCCTCCAGTCTTATTTAAATGTTGATAACATCCTAAAACCCCATGATGGCAAACGTACAACCTGCTGGTGATGTCCTGTCGCTGACCTCTGACCTCCCTGTGTCGGAGGGCAAGCAACAAGCAAACGCCCCGGCATGGATCAATAACAATCACATCACAGGACGCTGTTGAGGCCAGCGTGCCAGTATGTACGACTTAAATTAGTCATGTATTGCACTTACTGTTTGAAACAGGTATGGCATTTGTTCTTGAATATTAGTGATGAAATTATTACTCTGTTAATCAATGAGTAGATCTGCAGAAAATCAGAATAACTATTTTAATTGAGTATGAAAGTTATTGTAAGTTTCCAGGACGCATTTGACGGTATAAATTAAGGATAAAATAATATGAAGCCCAACAAGATATAGACAAATATATGTACATGTACACACACACACACACACACACACACACATATAATGACCTGTTATCATGTGACTGAGGTGGCCTTCTTGGGTCACCTGATGACACCTGAGTTATCTCACGCTGAGGAAGACTGACATCCGGCTGAAAGCTCCAGCAAAAGCTTGTAATTTGAATTGGAGCAACAATTTTGATAATTTGATTATTTGTAATGAAGTTATAATGGAAAACATTCAGTGGTTCAGTTTTTTATCACAGTAAACTAAAACATCTTTGACTGTTTCACTCTTGTTGACATTTTACAGACCAAATAATTTATCGTTTAGTCGAAAAATTATGGACAGATCTGTCTATTTTTTAGATGTATAACAAGAAGATAAATGAATCAATAATGAAAATAATAATTAGTTGCGTGTGAAATCAGACTGGTGAGAGTGAGCCAGCTGCAGCATTTTGAAACACTAGTTCATCATTGTCAAATTGATTGTGACAGTACAACTTATCTGCTGTTTATCTCACTTCAGACCACTTTCCCATCGACTCAGCAGGATAAACACACTCAAAGTGATGTTTCCATCACCAGGAAGCTCCGGCCTTCTTCCTGTTTCGTGCCATAAAGCAACAGATTTTCCTCCAAATAGGAAAGAGTTTTATATAAATAACATAAATATGACACAGATCCTGATCCTCGTTTTGTCCCCTGTCTCGGAGCCTTTGAGAGCGACCGGTATCAGCAGAGAACTGAATAATCGATCACTTGGTCTGATGCCTGTTTAAAGCTGGACAGCGTGTCCACCGGCCCGCTACGCAAATCGCTTCATTTTAAGTAAGGGATTATTAATCCGCCTCAGCTGTACTTGTAGACCCCCGCGGGATCGGAGGGCCCCGGTTTTTGGCAGCCGGACAGGGCCCCCCCCCCGGCACAGGAGCTCTGGTGATGCTGTAAGCAGTTTAGACCACACACACACACACACACACACACACACCTTTCTCCAGCGGATGGCTGAGGCGTGGACTCCATCTCCGTCCGATGATTATTTCTTGTTTTCGTCACCCCGCCGTCCAGAAGACGCTCGGGGCGCTGCGTTAGAAAGCAGACGCAGGGCAGTTTGAATTTCACAGCAGCAAAGTCCCAATATTACCAGTCAGCATTAAAGATGTGAGAAGGAAACTGTAACTTATGAGAAAACTCTCTACATGAACAGTCTCTCCTCCTCCTCCTCCTCCTTATCTCCCCCCTCTCTTCTCCTCTCCCCCCTCGTCTCCTTGTCTCCTCCTCCTCCTTGTCTCCTCTCCTCCCTCATCTCCTTGTCTCCTCTCCTCGTCTCCTCTCCTCTCTCATCTCCTTTTCTCCTCTCCTCTCTCCTCTCCTCTCTCCTCTCCTTGTCTCCTCTCCTCCCTCCTCTCCTTGTCTCCTCTCCTCTCCTCGTCTCCTCTCCTCTCTCCTCTCCTCGTCTCCTCTCCTCTCTCATCTCCTTTTCTCCTCTCCTCTCTCCTCTCCTCTCTCCTCTCCTTGTCTCCTCTCCTCTCCTCGTCTCCTCTCCTCTCTCCTCTCCTTGTCTCCTCTCCTCCCTCATCTCCTTGTCTCCTCTCTCCTCTCCTCGTCTCCTCTCCTTGTCTCCTCTCTTCTCTCCTCGTCTCCTCTCCTCCCCTTGTCTCCTCTCCTCCCTCCTCTCCTTGTCTCCATCCCCTCTTCTCCCTCCTCTCCTTGTCTCCTCTCCTCTCCTTGTCTCCATCCCCTCTCCTCCCTCCTCTCCTTGTCTCCATCCCCTCTTCTCCCTCGTCTCCTTGTCTCCTCTCCTCTCCTTGTCTCCATCCCCTCTCCTCTCTCCTCTCCTTGTCTCCTCTCTTCTCTCCTCTCTCCTCTCCCCCCTCGTCTCCTTGTCTCCTCTCCTTCCTCCTCTCCTTGTCTCCTCTCCTCCCTCATCTCCTTGTCTCCTCTCCTCGTCTCCTCTCCTCTCTCATCTCCTTTTCTCCTCTCCTCTCTCCTCTCCTTGTCTCCTCTCCTCCCTCCTCTCCTTGTCTCCTCTCCTCTCCTTGTCTCCTCTCCTCCCTCATCTCCTTGTCTCCTCTCCTCCCTCATCTCCTTGTCTCCTCTCCTCCCTCATCTCCTTGTCTCCTCTCTTCTCTCCTCGTCTCCTCTCCTCTCTCCTCTCCTTGTCTCCTCTCCTCCCTCATCTCCTTGTCTCCTCTCCTCTCTCCTCTCCTTGTCTCCTCTCCTTGTCTCCTCTCTTCTCTCCTCGTCTCCTCT
This sequence comes from Siniperca chuatsi, assembly GCF_020085105.1. Lineage (NCBI taxonomy): Eukaryota > Metazoa > Chordata > Actinopteri > Centrarchiformes > Sinipercidae > Siniperca > Siniperca chuatsi. Next base: position 2,271,569 of record NC_058065.1, on the reverse strand, counting down.
CCTCGTCTCCTCTCCTTGTCTCCTCTCCTTGTCTCCTCTCTTCTCTCCTCGTCTCCTCTCTTCCCCTTGTCTCCTCTCCTCCCTCCTCTCCTTGTCTCCTCTCTTCTCTCCTCGTCTCCTCTCCTCTCTCCTCTCCTTGTCTCCTCTCCTCCCTCATCTCCTTGTCTCCTCTCCTCTCTCCTCTCCTTGTCTCCTCTCCTTGTCTCCTCTCTTCTCTCCTCGTCTCCTCTCCTCGTCTCCTCTCCTCGTCTCCTCTCCTTGTCTCCTCTCTTCTCTCCTCGTCTCCTCTCCTCGTCTCCTCTCCTTGTCTCCTCTCCTTGTCTCCTCTCTTCTCTCCTCGTCTCCTCTCTTCCCCTTGTCTCCTCTCCTCCCTCCTCTCCTTGTCTCCATCCCCTCTTCTCCCTCCTCTCCTTGTCTCCTCTCCTCTCCTTGTCTCCTCTCCTCTCCTTGTCTCCATCCCCCTCTCCTCCCTCCTCTCCTTGTCTCCTCGTCTCCTCTCCTCTCCTTGTCTCCATCCCCTCTTCTCCCTCGTCTCCTTGTCTCCTCTCCTCTCCTTGTCTCCATCCCCTCTCCTCCCTCCTCTCCTTGTCTCCATCCCCTCTTCTCCCTCGTCTCCTTGTCTCCTCTCCTCTCCTTGTCTCCATCCCCTCTCCTCTCTCCTCTCCTTGTCTCCTCTCTTCTCTCCTCTCCTTCCTCCTCTCCTTGTCTCCTCTCCTCCTCCACTTCATCCCCTCTCCTCCTCCACTTTGTCTTCTCTCCTTCTCCTCTCCTTGTCTTCATCCCCTCTCCTCCTCCACTTTGTCTTCTCTCCTTCTCCTCTCCTTGTCTTCATCCCCTCTCCTCTCCCTCCTCGTCTCCTCTCCTCTCCTCTCTCCTCTCCTTGTCTTCATCCCCTCTCCTCTCCCTCCTCGTCTCCTCTCCTCTCTCCTCCTCTCTCCTCTCCTTGTCTCCTCTCTCCTCTCCTTGTCTCCTCTCTCCTCTCCTTGTCTCCTCTCCTCCCCCTCCCTCTCCTCTCCTCTCCTCTCTTTTCCTCCCACTCCTGAGTGACTTTGCTATGACTCACCCTAACAGCAACACTGTGTCTGTCAGTCTTTTGTGGATTTGCAGTATTTCAGCAGAAACTCCCACTGCGTCAGATTTTTCCCCACAAATGTTTCTGCAGAAAAAAGCTTCATCCAGCTCCACAGACTCCACACCAAAGAGATCACACAACATTTATTAACACCGCACTTCGCTTTCTGACAGGAATAATGGCATTTTAAAAACCCTCAAATGTTTTAACATCCTGCCCAGCCGACCAAATAGCAGCAGAGACAGTTTTTGGTGATTTTTATGTAAAAAGCGAGGGCTACTTGTTTGTGAGTCACTTTGTGTGAACAAACAGTTTTTGAGAAGCTGAAATGGCAAAAAAAACTGTGATAAAACTGAGAATGCCATCTGGAGAAGGACGTGAAAATTTAAAGTAGTGTAATAGATTTTGAAATCTTTTGAAATCCTCTTGTATATTTGTATACACAGTAAAAACGATTTGTTCGATTTGTTCCTTTTTTTAAAGCCAACTGATGCCAAAACACCTACTGGCTGCTTATTTTTGCAGAATTTAGAAAGATCAAAAGGGCAAAGATATGTTTATGTGACAGTGTGATGGAAACGGCGCTTGCCTAAAATGTCAAGAAATGTAAATGGAGTTTGGTGACAGATAGATGAAAGTTTCCTGGTGCCTTCGTCACGCTAGGGGGGCTTTATTTCCAAACAGAGCTGAGCTGTTTGTTGGAGCTGGAGTGGACGGAGGAGAAAATAGCTGATATGAAGAGAGGAAGATGGAGGAGGAGAGGATGATGGAGAGGAGGGAAAGGATTACATGTGAATTAGGGACAAGGAGAGAAAGAGAGTAGTTAAGCTGATCCCTAGAGCCACGCCTCCAACAACAAAGCATTCTGGGAGAAAAATAAGACTTCGGTAAAAAAGAGCATGCGTGGGAAGCCCCGAATTCCTCTAAAAGAGGGAAAACATTTGAGAGGAAACCAGTAACCAACAACAACCAGAAAAACGGTCCACAGTACTGTACATATTCATCTGCAGAAACTCAATATAATATATTCTCGATTCTCTAACTGTTAGGTCGTCTTTTCCACCAGACAGTCTCGACTCTCAACACAAAGTACCCACCAATTACAGGCATGGTTTGTTAGTACAGGACTCCGCACTGCAACCATTTTAGTCGTAGTTTTGGGAGAAGTAGAGTTCAGCACAATAGCAGCAGGGACAGATGCACTGATCACAAAACATCGCCACTTCCAGCTGCTTTAGAGGGACAAATCAGAAACACACCAGAAGAGAAACTGGTGTGTCTTCTTTACAGTGCAGCCAAACAAACTCACGTTGGATTAATAAAGAAATGCGTCAAAAATGTCTCTTCCCATCATGCAGCGAGGAACTGCGATCTGATTTCATGCTGCACCAGTAGTTCACCACACAACAGCAGGACACGGTAAAGCTTCACAATTAGAGCCACGAGAAGAAGTAGGAAGTGTTGTGCTAGCATTAGCAGTAGCTCGATCCAGCTCTGATACGGCTGCAGGAGAGTGAACAGTAACACTGGATTACATGCCGCAGCGTTTCCTGTCGATCCCTCGTGTGTGTGAAGGCAGTGAGGGAATGGTGGACTCCGCCACAAATAGGAACCACTGTATGGAGAGGTAATCACTGAATATAAATACAATCCATGGGAACTGCATAAAAATGCAGATACATACATAGAATCAAAAATCTGGTTTGATTTGATGAAAATCTTAAGGACTAAAGCTGTAATTATTTAACATAAAACAGTGCATCGTTATTTCTTTAAATCTTTATTTATGATGAAGAGATGTAGCACTTACTGTCCTGATTTTCCAGTGAATGCAGAGTGAACTTTGACCTCATCAGACATCAGCCAATTGAATTAGCGCCCCAAACATCTCGGCCGCACAGACCCTCGATTCTTCTCCGCGTGACTGCTGAGCTATTTCAGGGATGCTGAGCAGCGTAGGAAAGATCTCTGTCATTGTCGTCTTCTCTCTTTTATAATATGAAGGAAAAATCGAGAATTGGAACATCAGGGAAAACAAGGGACAAATGATTTCACAGTCTGAGAAATATGGTCAAAAGCGGAGAATTGTAATCTTGAATCGAGGAAAGTACAGAAGAAAGTACAAATAAACTTTCTTTTTTACTGTTTACTGTCTTCATGTTTCCATTTTCTAGTTAGAACCCAATGCCTTTTTCCTTTTATCTTGATTATTATTAAGAATATCCTCTGGATTCAAATGTCTCCATTATAAAAAAAAAAACTCAATATGTCTTAAATGTGTCTTTCTGTGTCACTTTGGAACAATAAAGGAGCGTTTCTGGTTTGGATAAATAAAATATGACGTAAATCTGATTGAGATATTATTGATAAGAGGACGTGTTTGGCATTAAAACCAGGTTTTGGTGCAGTCCTGTCCCAGTTTATTGATGAGATAGAGGATTCACTGCTTGCTGAGACGTAGACCTTTGTGTGTGTGTGTGTGTGTGTGTGTGTGTGTGTGTGTGTGTGTGTGTGTGTGTGTGTGTGTGAGAGATATATCTTCCTTTCAAGGTCACACACTCTCTTCCCAGAGCTGAATTACACTCCAGTCTGGCCTCGGTTCCCTAAAGATACTGTATATGGACACACACAACCTGACAAAGGTCTGATCCAAGGCCTTTGGTCGATTATTCAAATGCTAGAAAATAAATTGGCAGCTGTTTTGATAATTGACTAATCCTTTCCAAGTAAAAAGTCCTATATTCTCTGGTTCCAGCTTCTCGGACGCGAGGATTTGCTGCTTCTCTCTGTTTAATATCATTGTAAACTGAATATCTTTGGGTTTTTCGAGTGTTTGTCAGAGACAACAACACATTTGAAGACGTCACCTTGGGCCCTAAGAGATTATGATCCACTTTCTTTAGACATTTTATAAACAAAACGATTAATCGAGAAAATAATAGGCTGATTAATCAATAATGAAAATAATCTAACCTGCTTTTGGCCCAATGGCTGTTAACAATTTTGATCCTGGAGGTCTGTCTCTGGCCTCTCCTGCATGATCTTTGCATGTCATGCACCGCAAGTTATGATTATACACGACTAAACACGACACACCGACTTCACTACGTGATACACACCCTGAGATTAATCTAATTATTTTAACCCAAACCACGATCTTTTCCCAAACCTAAGCGAGTACTTTAGGCGCCCAGACCAAAGCGAGTACTTTAGGCTCCTAAACCTAAGCGAGTACTTTAGGCTCCTAAACCTAAGCGAGTACTTTAGGCGCCCAGACCAAAGCGAGTACTTTAGGCTCCCAAACCTAAGCGAGTACTTTAGGCTCCTAAACCTAAGCGAGTACTTTAGGCTCCTAAACCTAAGCGAGTACTTTAGGCTCCTAAACCTAAGCGAGTACTTTAGGCGCCCAGACCAAAGCGAGTACTTTAGGCTCCCAAACCTAAGCGAGTACTTTAGGCTCCCAAACCTAAGCGAGTACTTTAGGCTCCTAAACCTAAGCGAGTACTTTAGGCGCCCAGACCAAAGCGAGTACTTTAGGCTCCCAGACCAAAGCGAGTACTTTAGGCTCCTAAACCTAAGCGAGTACTTTGAGCCCCAGACCAAAGCCAGTACTTTAGGCGCCCAGACCAAAGCGAGTACTTTAGGCTCCCAAACCTAAGCGAGTACTTTAGGCTCCCAAACCTAAGCGAGTACTTTAGGCTCCTAAACCTAGCGAGTACTTTAGGCGCCCAGACCAAAGCGAGTACTTTAGGCGCCCAGACCAAAGCTTAGTACTTTAGGCTCCTAAAGCTAAACGAGTACTTTAGGCTCCTAAAGATAAACGAGTACTTTAGGCTCCCAAACCTAAGCGAGTACTTTAGGCTCCTAAACCTAAGCGAGTACTTTAGGCTCCTAAACCTAAGCGAGTACTTTAGGCTCCTAAACCTAAGCGAGTACTTTAGGCGCCCAGACCAAAGCGAGTACTTTAGGCTCCTAAAGCTAAGTGAGTACTTTAGGCTCCTAAAGCTAAGTGAGTACTTTAGGCTCCTAAAGCTAAGCGAGTACTTTAGGCTCCTAAAGCTAAGCGAGTACTTTAGGCTCCTAAAGCTAAGCGAGCACTTTAGGCTCCCAAAGCTAAGCGAGTACTTTAGGCTCCTAAAGCTAAGTGAGTACTTTAGGCTCCTAAAGCTAAGCGAGTACTTTAGGCTCCTAAAGCTAAGCGAGTACTTTAGGCTCCTAAAGCTAAGCGAGTACTTTAGGCTCCTAAAGCTAAGCGAGTACTTTAGGCTCCCAAAGCTAAGCGAGTACTTTAGGCTCCTAAAGCTAAGCGAGTACTTTAGGCTCCCAAACCTAAGCGAGCACTTTAGGCTCCCAAACCTAAGCGAGCACTTTAGGCTCCCAAACCTAAGCGAGCACTTTAGGTGTCACATTTGAACAAATTCGAACACAGCCCATATAGCGTCCATCCATCGGTGGTCAGAGTGTCTTACCCTTCAGTATAGTCTATATATTTTCCATGTGGCTCCAGTCCTGTCGTTATCCTGAAAACCCTCCCCTGAAGCAATGCCAATGGGCCCCATATATCTTGCTGTCCTATCAATGATTACCTTTTTACGAGCCTCCAGGGTTCTGGTTTCCTCACTTGTGTTGCAGCAGCAGGCGAGTCTACTCAGAGTAAGACCGCTGATTTTTATAAAGTCACAAACAGCCTCGGCTTTGTTGGTAATTTTGCCGTCTACGGTGTGAAACACAGAATACTTCCGTACACTGCTGCTCAGATGCTTCGGTGTCAGGATTAACTGATCGGAGAGTGTCCTCCATTTTTATTGATTAGCTTAGTTTACTGATAGGTCAATAGGGCTGCAGCAGGTCAAGCGGATAGTGAATGTTAAGAGCGCCCTCTGCTGGACTGTACACTTTGAATTCGAACAGGTCGAATTATAGTTCGAATATTTAATATTTTCTCACGTTCAAATGAAATGTTTGAATTTTTAATAAAAATTGACGGCCCTAATATTTCATTGGTTGTTGATGTGTGTTGCAGAATGACATTGCACTGCAGGGTTCGCCGCAGGAAGTTGTTTGGCCAATGTGGCATCTAACTAACTTCTTCCTGGCGTCTGACCTGCAGTGCGGCGGTGAGGATTTTGTACGCTTTCCCGAATTAAATACGACAGACTGAGCTGTTTGTCTTTACCTTTCCTAACCTTTAAAAACATTTATTCTTCCCGGCCTTGCAACAAGCTTCTGCTGCAAAGTGAACATATGATGTGCTCGATGAATCAATCACCCACGGAGCTGAAGCAGACAGATCTTTGTGGTCTGGTTTCTTATGGACCAGTGAAGATCTTGTTTCTGTGCTTTTATCTTTGTGTTTGTGCGTCTAAATCAGCATTTGTGAGGCCGGTGGGCATGTGCAGCTTTGTGTGTAAGTGTGAGAGGGAAATTGTTTGCCCTTTCATGTTTGAGTGTGTGTGTGCGCAATATTTCAGAGGCTGAAAAGGTTTTAAACGCGTGTGTTTGACTCACGGCTGTTACTGTGATTCTGTATCTGTCTCCCTGCATTTGCATTTATTCCTGTGGGCTCTTTTGTGTGTTGTATATTTAGATCTACTCGGTTTTCTTCTTTTCTCAGTCACATATGATTCAGTCGCTGCAGAACAAACCTTGTCCTGCTTCTCGTACTTCACGTTCAACACAGATTTTTTTTTAAGATACTGTTTTAACTTATTTTTAAAGAAAAATTCCACTTGAAAACACTTGAACAGTTACAGCTGTTGTTTCTGTCACTATTCAGTAGGTTGTATCTTCATCCTGCTGACTTTTTATTTTATTTGACATGAATTGCACCTGTCAGTGTTTTAAAATGTGCATGCAGTTGTTGTGAGTGCACTGATTTGTGGACATTATCTTGTTGAACAAAACCTCAGAATATCGTAAGTTTTGGATTACGACAACTTTTTTTCTTCATTCATGCAAAATCCTGTTCAAAACCTCCATTGGAAATCTGCCGTTTTAACAATGAGATAGAAGTATCGTCCGGTTTGGCCTACAGAATGATGTCATCACCAGAGCACACTTTTCTTTGGGTCGTCGAAAGGCATTCTGGGAGATGTAGGAAGTGACCAGTGGAAGCAGACGAGGCAGGTGGAGGGGAAAAGGGTTTATAAAGAAAGTACATTTAAAAACTGAATCACAAAACGTCTCCTTAGCTCTCCTTGATTTGTCCGTTTAATGAGACACACGCCAGGGTCTTGAACCTGTGACCTTTTCATTTCATGACACTTTCACCATCTCCGAATGCTCCAAACTGTACAGAGCCTGTCTCTGTGCCACCTCTACCACCAGCACACACTGTAGTAGAGTCACAATCAGCACGAACACACAGACCTTTTTAAACATTAACCTGCCCAGTGGAATCTGACCCAGGAAATCACAGTGGAGGGTTATTCTGTGTGCACCAGCGCCCTCCGCAGGCCAGAGCAGGATTTTCTGAAATCGGCTTCAGTCAACAGCAATGAAAGAAACAACTGGATCCCAGCAGCTTCCCACTCGTCTGTGAACTCCTTGAACATCACCTGGGAAATGTATTCCAGCAGGGAAAATTTGGGGAAAATTGTGTATTATTGTAGAATTTCTTCCTCTTTTTCCAGGTGGTTTTCAGCCCAGATGGAAAATAACTAAATTTTCTTTTATCCTTGAAAACAAGCATTAAGAAATCCAGTTAAGGGCGTGGAGGCGGTCTGTCTGAGCCCAAATGCATCCCGTCTTACCTTAAAGCTCGTCTCTTCAGATTGGAATGGCAGCCGGTGGTTTGTGGTGATATTATGCACTTTTCTGGTGTTTGATGGACGTTTTGCTCCCTGAAAATATAGTAATAATAATACAATCTTAATATTTGTTTAGATTTAGAACTGCAAAATATCGTCTATTTCTGTGGATTTAAATCATTGCTGCAGAAACTGCGTGTTCTCTCCTCTGGCTGCAGAGTATTTCAGAAACTAGATGCGTTATAGTCTTATTAAGTTATTTTAGATTGGTCTCACTGATCCTTTTAAAATGGTTTTAGTCAGCTGAGGCCATATAGGTTGTTTCTAGGATACAATCTTTTATATGGTTTGTATTGGAAATTTTATAGATGATTTCATAGTCGCAGTTCTGTTTTTGTGTTATCCGCCTGATGCTGTTATCGCCACCTAATTCCTTCTCCTTACTCGAATAGTGACCCCTAAATGCTTTACTGAAATAGAAAATGAAATTAAAAGGATTTCTCTGAGAGTAGGTGTCACTTTCTCCAGTTCTGGATGTCTGGTTTGGATAAAAACTCCTTCACGGTGTGACTCTCGCTGTGAGGTGTTCTGATAAAACTTCAGACTATGGCCTGTATAAAAGAAGTGGACCTAGTCACCGTGACGTCACCCGTTGGTTTGTGGACTACCGTTTTGAAGCTTTGGCATTTTGGCCGTCGCCATCTTGGTTTTTTGGAGCCAGAAGAGACCACATTTGGACGAGAGGGGGGAGCTAACTTAGCTTAGCTGTGATATCAATTGGGATGCTAAAAAAAAAACAAAATGAACAGCCGACTCCTTAGAGTGTCTTTTAGCCAACAAAAAATTTTTGGGCGACCCAAATGTTACAGTTAACTTTCCTGAAGTGAAAACACTGTGAGAGGGTCAAAGACGAAAACACCGACATCACCCAAAAACAAGTTCACGGCTAGCTAAATGTACACAGCGCAGGGGATACGCATCGCCTCTATCCTGATTGACAGGTCGCCCCGCCCTAAAGCATACCTTATTTTACCCTAAATGTGACCATAATTGGTCAGTGGAGTCGCCCCCTGCTGGCCATTAGAGAGAATGCAGGTTTAGGGCACTTCAGACGTCCTCTGTGTGAACATGTGAGTGTTGCTTTTCTTTGGAGGAAAGCTAAACAACCTGAAACCAAATTTAAAGAGGAGTCAGAGCAGTGTGGTCTGAACTTTTCTCACGTCAGCGGCGCCCTCTGCTGGCTGAGTAAACCCACGACGTGTCTTTTCCTTTCACAACAGATTTCAGGCTCCGTCTTCACCGGTGAATATCTGGGTCACAGTTGTCAGCTTGAATTTTCCTCCCGCTCACTCACAGGTTTTGTTGTCTGGGGCCCCAAAGTCGAGGCGACCGCAGCCGTTTCTGAAAGGGCAGAGCTGCGTTTTTAACGCTGAAAGCTGCCTGATTTGTGTTGTATTTTGTCTCAAAGCAGCGAAGATGTTCAGATCTTTGTTTCATCCAGCTGATAATGTTTCAGCCGTTCGGCTCTGTCGCTGCTACAAGCCCTGATTGAAGCGGTTAAACACCACGTTGCCTTTCAGTTTCCCAGTGTGCCTTTGATAATAGAACAAAGATGTTTTGTGCATTGAGTGGGAGGAAGTCTAAAATTCAGTTTGACTCTGCAGCTCCTCCTTTCCAGAGAGGTTTTCTTATTTTTCAAGGACAGCTGTTGTGTTGTTCTTCACTCAGCCTTACTGATATTTTCCTTTTTGTTGTAGAGTTTTACTCATTTGAAGCACAGTTATGTTGTGAACTTTATTAATGTATTTAACAGTAGGCAAGCCAGCAAGGCTACTGTAACGTAGCCTACAGACGCCTGGCAGGCCGTGGCGGCCCCTTGAAGGTCCCCCGCTGTTTGGTCACGTGACGTTTTCAAACTGGAGACACATTTAAAGTTACAGAGGAACGAAAAGGACGTGCAGTCGTGTTAATGCGGATGAGTCATTGAAGTCACGCTGTGTTTTCTTCTTCTTTCTCTTCTTCTGCCAGCCTTGTTGAAGGAAGTGATGGTCGTAACCATGGCAACAAACTAACATCTAATCATGACGACGACGACAACAACAACAATGATGCAGCAGAGCGGTTTCTATGCGTGAAGTGTGTGTGTGTGTTTCATGTTCTTGTATCCCGGTGGGGACTTTAACCTGAATGCACACTAGAGACTTGCTTTTTGGGGGGTTAAGACTTGGTTTTAGGGTTCAGGTTACAGTTAGGTTAGGGTTAGGGTTAGGGTTAGGGTAAGCAGCTAGGGAAGGCGGTACGTCGATGATTGTCCCCCACAGGGATAGTGAAACAAGTGTGTGCTGCCTCTCGACCTCTCCTATGAAGCAGGATGCATGTGTGCTTCTGTTGCGCACTGCTGAGTGCTCACCAGCTGGGGGCAGCAGCGAGCTGTGGTGTGTTTTGGTATGGGAGGAATGCTGGGAATTTACTGTGTGTGTGTGTGTGTGTGTGTGTGGGAGGTTGTGTGTGGGCCACAGAGTGTGTGTTTATGTCGTTTTTGGTTTAAACCCGAGAGATGAGAAGTACATTTACACAAATACTTTAATAGTTCTGGTACTTTACTGCAGTATTTTAGTGTTTTGACACTTTATAATGCGACTCCTTTATGTTTGTTTGACTCCTGATTACTTTCCAGGTTTACTACTTCCAACTTTTCAAGGTTTTAAATGATGAGAAGCGATTTTAAGGATTTAACTCTGGAACAGTTTTGATAACTGAGTAATTGATCCAGCAACACTGTCAAACACTCTCTTATCTGGCGATATGAATAAATACATGAATTACAATATTATTAACAGTAGTTTCCATTATTGATCTATATTACAGTGTAAAATAATCAAACTGAAAGTCAAAGCAGTGACAGTTTGTGTTTCATCAGACAGAACTCTCCAAATGTGGTGAATAAAATCTTCATTAACTCATTTTTATTTGTTTTTGATCACAGCTCGCTCACAATGATTGGCTGAAAGTCAACAGATGATCGTTTAATTGATGCTTTTCTCTGTTTTGTGTCATTATAAACTGAATATTTTTGGGTTTTGGACTGTTGGTGTTAATTAGAAAGATGAAGGTGTAATCGGTGACTGCGTGGAGGGGTTGTGGTGCTCCGTCAGGTTTCTCCGGAGGAATGATGGTGTTCAGGGAGGATGTGGGCCAGCAGAAGTAGGTCACACACATTACTAATGTGTGTGTGTGTGTATACAGTGCACTGAACCACCACAGGTTACAATACAGCTGCTGCTAAAACAGGCTGTTATGTTTCCACATCCAGATGTTTCCAGAAACAAAAACACACATTAATATCAGCTTCAGGTGTCAGATCTGTGCGAATTCAGAAAGATATTACACCTGGACCAGAATGAGGCTGCCTGTTTCATCTATGGCTGAATAATGACACTTAAAGGTCCAGCGTGGAACATTTAGGAGGAGCTGCTGGCAGAAATATAATATTTATAAGCATGTTTTAATCAGTGGGGTCCCCTTCTGCGGAGGCCGCCATGTTGCACCGCCATGTTTCTACCAAACACTGGCTCTAGACAGGAGCTTCTCCTACACGCTTGGAACCGGGGGATGATCTGAGCCGTATTCAAATGGTTGCAAACTGCGACGCTAGACGCCACCAAATCCTCCACGCTGGACCTTTAAAAACCTGTGACGCTCCTCGACGGTGTGGCCGCAGATAGCAGATGGCTGTTCATATTTATTCCCTGTCAGCGTTTAGGGAGTCAACGGTGATGCAGAGAATTAAATTTAATATTTCAGTATCTATGTACCGTGATATTGTACATTTGGAGGACTACAAGTACCTGGGAGTACACTTGGATAGCAAACTGGACTGGGCTAAGATCACTCAGGCTGTTTACAGGAAGGGCCAGAGCCGCCTCTGTTTTCTGAGGAGGCTGAGGTCCTTCAGCATCTGCCGGACAATGCTGAGGATGTTTCATGAGTCTGTGGTGGCCGGTGCTATCCTGCATGCTGTTGCATGCTGGGGCAGCAGGCTGAGGGCAGCGGACGCCAACAGACTCAACAAACTGATCCGTAAGGCCGGTGACATTGTGGGGGTGGAGCTGGACTCTCTGGCGGTGGTGTCAGAGAGGAGGATGCTGGCCAAACTACACGCCATCTTGGACAGCGTCTCCCACCCGCTCCATGACGTGCTGGTCAAGCAAAGGAGCACCTTCAGCTGAAGACTCATCCCCCCAGAATGCACCACAGAGCGCCACAGGAAGTCATTAAACTCCCTCTAAGTGTCAGTCTGTATGACCCTAAGTCACTAAACTGGACATTGATCATTACATCTCTGCCATACTTGAATAATTGTGCAATATTCTGTGTACTATTCTTTTTTTCCGTGCAATATTTAGTTTTCCCATGTTAGTTTTCCTATTTATTGACACTGATATTATATACCTCCATTACTGCTGTGCAATATCTTAATAATCTCAATAACTGCACTTAACTTCCACTGCTTATTACTTATTTTGTTACATTGTATTATTATACTGTACTATCATCATCAGAAATATCCACTAGATGTGGATGTCTGTTTTTGTGGTAATCCTGTGAATCAAACACAAGTCTAAGTACTTCATCACATTCATCAAATCCATAACGAGGTAAAGTAGTCCTGCTCACTGATTGGCCACACTGTCCGCAAGCTCCGTCAGAGTCGCAGCTGGATGGTTATTACAGGCCACAGCCATGTTTTTATTTGTATTTAAAAATATTTAATTTCATAGCTTTATGTAATTAGACTTTATTTTGTCTGTTTTGTTTCCGGTTTTCAGTTTGATCACGTAGAAATGTTTCCCAGCAGCGAGGCGGTCGCTGTGGCAACGCAAGTCGCTCAGCTGATCAACCCGCCTGCTGCTGTTCATCCGGATGGATCTCTGCTATTAAACTGCTGAGGTTTCTGTCGCACAGTGCTCTGTGGTTGGTGGGAACCAATTAGCTGCCTCTGATCCCTGTGACACACACACACACACACACACACACACACACACACACACACACACACACACACACACACACACACGGGACTCTTCACAGGCTCTGAATAATTAAGGCCTCCCTCTCTCAGCTCTCTAATGATGTCTCTAGGGCATATATGTGTGTGTGTGTGTGTGTGAGTCTGTGTACATATATACATGTGTGTTGTGTATGTGCGTACATGTGTTGTCATGACGCCACACACACACTTCCTGTGTGACATTTCGATTGATTCTCTCAGATATTCTTCTGATCCCAAACATCTCAGAGTCTGATAAAACATCACCTTTCAGCTCACATTTGTATTTAGATCATGACGTGTGTTGGGGTGTGTGTGTGTGTGCGTGTGTGTGTGGGTGTGTTGACAGGGATTTCCACCATTTTTAAAATAAGAGAACGTGGTTGATTATTATTGAATTTCTTGACAAACTCAGGACTTCTACATACGAAATAATTACATTTTAACCAACATAATCATTTTTCCTCTTTATGTATTGATTAGTGAACACAGCCAGGGATTTATTTTCATTATTGATTTATTTATTTACTCTGTAAAATCTTAGACAATAGCAAAAACCGTCCATCGGCAGTTCCCACAGTCCAAGGTGACGCCTCCGAGTGTTGGAAACCCAAAGATATTCAGTTTACAAAGATAGAAAACAGAGAAAAGCAGCAAACCTCACGTCTGAGAAGCTGCACAGAGGGATTTTTTGGCTTAAATGATTATCAAAATGACTACCAATCGATTAATCGTCTGTTTCAGCATCATACATAATGTCTTGTCATTAATTAACACCACACTCATTAAATATTTGCCATTTGCTGTGTGAAAAGTGCTCTATTTCCCCAATGGTTCACTTTTTATTTCACAGAAGTGTGTTAGCTTTCGGGATGTTTCAGGAAACCCAGAATTTGTTAGGTTATCCCTCTCGTCCCGTTTCTCAGAGCGTTTCAGCTTTTTCTTTCACAAATTATAGATTTGTGTTGCTGCTCGGCAGGTAAACGCACACAATGTAGAGATTCACAGAATTTCTCTCCCGTGACTTTGTTCAGAAATGATGTTTCTGCTGTATTTGTTTCGGTGTTAGTTGATGCAGCAGTGTGTGTGTGTGTGTGTGTGAGCACAGTGTTTTTCCTGCTGCTGTTTGCCATTTATTTCGTACCTCGCCACAGATAGTACCGAGTACCTGAGTTACGATACCTGAGGTACTTTAAGAGGTGTAAACGTGTTTTCTGCTCAACTCTTTTTTACATTTAACAGAAGACAGAAAGAACAAGACATTTTTTCTTCGTTTGTCTTCAGAGGTCACTTTTTGTTGCAGTAGTCGAGCCTTAAAGCACGCACGAGCTTTTCTGCATCGCCGGGAGAAAGAAATACGTCAATATCTATCATTTTAAGGATGCAGTGCTGGTTTATGTTCCTTACATGTGCGTCTGTTGTACTCCCCTCTCTCCCATTTGAGTTTTCACCTGCTCCGATTTCTCCTCCTCGTCTCGAGCCTGGTGGGATTTGTCTGAGTGCCGTTATCTCCCAGCTCCCAGCTGTCCCTCCGCACCCCCCCGCCTTCCTTATTCAGTCGTTTCCTGGAACCGCCTCCTGCCTCTGCACTTCCTGGCCTCGGACCAATCGGCTTCTTATTTTAATGCAGCGTTAGCTCAGCTCCGTCTGCAGCCGAGCATCTGGTTCCTATTGTAGCCAGGGATTAAAATACAACGGCTGTGTGTGTGTGTGTGTGTGTGTGTGTGTGTGTGGGGTTCCTCATTTTTGCATATTATGTGTATTAGCTTGCGTTGAGTCTGGCCTCTCGTGGGATTTTGGACATCAGCTGTCTCTTCTCCCTGCTGCTTACACACTTAAAGGTGTGTGTGTGTGTGCGTTGTTGTGATGTTTTTAGTTGTTTTCAGAAATTCATGAATCCATAATTAACTGACCTCCATCTGTGCTGCAGCAGAGACTGCTTCTGCTGAAATTGTGTCTTTTATAATCATCGCTCAGAGAAATCAGATCAGTCCAAGGCTGCAGAGCTGCAGCTGACTGTTACTTTAATTATTGATTCATCTGCTGATTATTATCCCCATTATTGCTTTGTATGTAAAATGTCAGAAAACAGGGGAAAAAGCCCGAGGTGACCTCTTCAAATGTCCAACCAACAGTCCCAAACCCAAAGATATGCAGCTTCCTCTCATAGAAGACTAATCAATTCATCTTTTCAGTCATTTTTAAAGCAGAAATGTTAATCATTATGTGCGTGCAGCTTCTCGAATGTGAGGATTTCCTGTTTTTAAAAAAAATATTATTGTAAACTCTCTCTTTGGGTTTTGGAGCGTTGGTCGGACAAAACAAGACATTTGAAGACGTCTCTAAGAATTTGAGACGGACGTTTTTCACAATTTGTTTGCCTTTCTTGGACTAAACGATTAATCGATTAAATCAATTTGAAAAAAATAATCAATATTTGCAGCTCCAGCTGACAGGAAACCACCACCAGCATGCAAACCCATTTCCTTCTGTTTAAAAACACGTTTTACTCGCCTCTTTTCGCCTAAATATCCACTCGGTTTGCACATGCTCAGTGAACACACACACACATTCAGATCCATCAAGTGCCAAGCCAGCCGTGCAAGCCCCCCGGCTGGTCACCATGGCAACAGACCGGCGTCTGGATCACGGGGCGGGGCAGGTTTCTCCTCTTAACCCCCTTTTCCTTTCCTTCCCTCCTCTCTCCTTATCTCCTCATTCATGCTCTCCATTTTTACCTCCTCCACACACACACACACACACACACACACACACACACACACACACACACACACGCGCAAACAGTCACACCTGCAACACCTCATTTGCATAACACTTCAAGGTCACCTGTCTGCTGTGAGGCTGATCTGTGTGTGTTGTGTGCTAAACAGCCTGATGAGAGTTTGGCTGTATTCTGGCTCTATTAAAATAATAACCTGATGATAGAAAAGGATCTAAACAAGCGCACGATCGTTCCCTTACAGGTGTGACCGGCTGCGTGTAGCGGGAACCGAAGCGAACGATGTCCAGGATTCTTGTATTGATTAATTTGTGTGGAACACCTGCTGCTTCGGGCACATTTTGGTCGGCTTTTAAAAAGCGTCGAGGTCCGATATCCAGCCCCAAGTGTCACATTTGAGTTCTTTTCGTTTTTAAATAACATGAAAAGAATCAAAAGCGGGGATCGATCGAATCTAAGAGCGCATTCTCACCTGGTGTTAGGTGTGATCGGCAGGTGAAGGCTGCTTCAGCAACACTGATAAATAAACACTTCCAGGCCTCTTCTGGTTTGCTAACTTACAGCAGCTCTCTCAGTGCGGTCTGTGAATCGGACAACAAGCCGACCTGTAAACGGCTGTTGAGCAGGCAGAACAACTGCACACGGTGTCGTTTTAATCAGTGGAGCTAAAGGTGGAGCTAAAGGTGGAGTTTTTGGTTGAAATATGGTGAAGCATCCGGCCAAATAGACTCGGCCTCTTCTCCCGCTGTGTAAAACCTCATAATATTTAGTCTTAAGTATCAGTTAATCTCGATTATCTCAGTTTAAACTTGTTTTGTTAATGAACCCGTTCTGATTGGCTTCTCTCTGTCCTCTTCTGTCCTCATGTCCTGCTGCTGTTTACCTGTCGGCCGTCACTCCTCACAGGTAAGAACAAAAACACATCTGTCCTCTACACGCAGCCTGCTGAGCAAAACCAGAGCGTCAGACGTGTCCGAGCCCTTTAAAAACACATTACTTGTAGTTTTCAGATTTGTAGTTCACTATAAAATCATATTTCTTGAGAGATTTTGCTAAAAACTGGTCATAACGGATATAAATGTGTAGGTAATGATTAAAACATGGCTCTGGTCCTTTTTAAGATGCAGTTTAATCAAGGATCTGATCACGTGATTGGCTGATTTTGTCACCTGTTGAACAGACATTTTATTTCTCGTCCCATCTGTTTGGATTAGGTGTTGCTTTGACCTTTGACCTCTGCGCTCGTGGTCAGCCGTGCTGTTTTTGATGTCGAAGTGAAGCCTTCTGTGTGTTTAGGGCGTGTTAGCTTAGCGTTAGCCTGAAGGAAACTGAAGTGTAACAGTGAACGGTTGTTTGCCAGGTGATTGACAGCAACACACTCTTGTACGGGTGTGTGTGTGTGTGTACGTGTGTGTGTATTAGCATCTTTTTAAATGCAGTAGGTGTGCACACATTTCCCATTTTGTATTCTCAACATTTCTTGATTCTTGATTCATGGAGGCCTGTGTGTGCATACAGTGTGTGTGTGTGCATACAGTGTGTGTGTGTGTGTGTGTGTGTGTGCATACATAGTGTGTGAGTGTGTGTGTGTGTGTGTGTGTGTGTGTGTGTGTGTGTGTGTGTGTGTGTGTGCATACATAGTGTGTGAGTGTGTGTGTGCAAACATAGTGTGTGTGTGCATACATAGTGTGTGTGTTAGCAACATGTATCACCATGTCTGTGTGTGCATACATAGTGTGTGTGTGTGTGTGCATACATAGTGTGTGTGTGTGTGTGTGTGCATACATAGTGTGTGTGTGTGTGTGCATACATAGTGTGTGTGTGTGTGTGCATACATAGTGTGTGTGTGTGTGCATAGTGTGTGTGTGTGTGTGCATACATAGTGTGTGTGTGCATACATAGTGTGTGTGTGTGTGTGTGCATACATAGTGTGTGTGTGTGTGTGTGTGCATACATAGTGTGTGTGTGTGTGTGTGCATACATAGTGTGTGTGTGTGTGTGTTAGCAACATGTATCACCATGTCTGTGTGTGCATACATAGTGTGTGTGTGTGTGTTTGTGTGTGTGCATACATTGTGTGTGTGTGTGTGTGTGTGTGTGTTAGCAACATGTATCACCATGTCTGTGTGTGCATACATTCCCAGAATCCTCTGCTCGGAGTAAATTTGTATGAGCTCTGCATCTCTCTGTGTGTGTGTGTGTGTGTGTGTGTGTGTGTGTGTGTGTGTGTGCCACCTCCTGCCAGCAGGGGGCTTCCCTCCCTGCCTCCTCCTCCCCCCCCTTCCTCCCTCTGCTAACTGACCCATTTTCCCTGTCTCCAGGGGTGGGGAGGCAGTGTGTGGGGGGAGGAGGGGGAGGGAGGGAGGGAGCCCTACCTCCTGCCGCTCCCTCGCTCTTTGATGCAAAAAAAAAAAAAAAAAAAGCTGAACTCCTGCAGGAGGAGGAAGATGAGGTGGTGTGTGTGTTTTGGAGACACCAACCGACCCTGCCATGTCTGATTGGAGCGCTCCCCGCTGGGTGTTTGTTAAACACCACTGTCACAGTGGCACCTTGTTTCTGTTTAACCTGTTGTGCATTAACTGTGTGTGTGTGTGTGTGTGTGTGTTACAGCTTGACAAACGTCTCTGCTTGCAGCTTCTCTGTGTTTTATATCTTTATAAACTGAACTGTTGGTCCAAAACAAGACATCTGGAGACGTCCGCGTGGGCTCTGGGAGGCCTTAAATACAGCTAACAAATATTAAATCAACAAGTTAGAATTATAATAATAATAAGCACAAAAGGAAACTCAAGGAGCAAAAAGTGGAAGTCCACGATGAACTCAAAAGACACAGGAGATTTTCAGCCGTAACTGAAAACTAATAATAAACAGACCTTTTTTTTTTTTTTTAAACGTCCGTCCAAAAAAAGGATCTCTAGAATCACAAACTTCCCTTTTTTGCTTCTGAACTTCCCTGCCTGTGCCGCATTTTAGAGGCTGAGCAGTTCATCCAGAAGATAATAATCAGATGAAATGCTAATGAAAAATACTGGAAATGTTAGTCGCGGCCCTCCACAGTCATGCAATATCACACATGCTTCAGTACGGTCTGCTGGCCAGATGCATACATATTTCATGTGATGGAGGCGGAGGAGGAGGAGGAGGAGGAGGAGGGTCGGCAGATAAATACCTCCTCTGCTATTAAACCCCTTTCAGACCTGTTAGTTCAAAACGCACACAGAAGTTAAGTGCACCTGTTGTATCACCTGATTATCATCTCATACGCACCGAGAATATACAATCAGTTCAATAAGAAATTAGAGAGGTGTTCATTCATGTTGGAAGATGTAGATGGTGCTGCTGTTGAACTACATTGTGTCATGCTGAGTCATTTATATCAAAGAGGCTAGACTTAAAATGTTTACATATGCAGATTATATATATATATATATATATATATATATATATATATATATCAGATGTATGGCTGTTAAAGCAATAATGCCATGTCCCACTGTTTCGGATTATATGTGACAAAACTCCTCACAGTTTGCTTGGATTTGTTCATTTGAACAACACACACTTGTTAAAGGACAACACCTGATATTGATTCATTGTCCAGCCCCGACTGAAGGCTTGAAAACAGCCGCGGTGGCTCATTTGTCCGTCTTTTCAGCGTTTGCCGGCTGCAGCCGACCCTGGCCGACCCTTCTGGGCTCTCAGATCTCCATATCAAATTTGCAGCTGCTCTCCGTCTTCTCCTATAAACAGCATCACAGGAGCTGGTGGAGCTGATGCGTTGGTGCTGGACTCCGGGGTTCATGGGGGGTGTAGAGCTGCAGGTCCCGATAAGAACCTCAGTGTCTCCGGAGACCTGCGGACAGATTAAAGCCGGCAGACCTCTGCGCCCGTTCGATTCGCTTCACTTTGATTCCAACTTTACGCTTCCTCCAGGGAAACGGGGTTTGCTGGCAGCGTTTAGAAGATAGATAAGGTGTATATTGACGCACACTTGGACACCTAATCAAAAAAACCTAATAAAAGCGTCTGACAGTTAGCAGCAGGTAGCTTAAACTCCGTCTTTACCTTCTCTGTATGTGTGGACGTCTGCACGCGGTCTCTGCAAACTGAAGGCGACCTGTGAACACGTCCACCTACGCAGACTCTGTGTCGTGTATGTACAGCATACACGACTTAAAACCTGCTACGTCACGACTTTTAAAACGTGTTATCGTCGTCACCAGCAAGCCTGTTTGTTTCCTAAATCGCCGTGGCTAGAATTTATTGATTTGAGACAGTCGACCTCAGATTGGTCAGATTACCTCTGACTACGAGGAAGGGCCGTCGGAGGTCAACGCGCGTCACGTGTTCCCACGACGACTGAATCTTCTGCTTTAGCATCTCTTCACTTGCGCAAACAGCGTTATTTCAAACTAGCGTGGGGAAGCGTGTGGTGGATTAGTGGAAGTGCTGGTGGTGAGGACAGGTGGTCCCTCTTTACCGAGACCCCCCAACTGGGCTAAGTGAAGCAGATTTCATGGTCTGGACTGCAGTTAGGGAGGGGGAGTCTTTGTCTTCAGTGGAGTTCCTGGTAGATTTTACTTTTCATACTCAGCGTTTAATTACATGAACGCAAATATAATGAGGAGGTTTTTGTTCGTTCAGGAATGTTGTGAATGTTTATAATTACTGGCTTCGCAAGTTTTTAAATTATGCAGGAGCTGTTTACCTTCCTTTGGTTACGTGTGATTTAACTAGTTATTATATGATACACACCATATTTATTTGGTATTTAAGCGTAGCAACACAAAATGACTGTGTATGTTTGGATAAAGCGTGCAGCAAACAACCGTCTGGAGTGATGTTAGTGTCACTCTGCAGCGGCCAGTTTCCTTCCTTTCACCGGGCAACTAAACGCTTTATTAGAAGGATTAATATCGTTGCACCACAAGTTTTTAGATTTATAGCCAGGTCATTTCAGTAAGTATGGAAAATCAACTTATAGAGATTTAAGAAAAGATAAACCTTTAAATTCAGGTGGTGCGGCGGCACAGAGACTCAGCTAAGTACAGATAAATAGAGAAAAGTAAAAAATAAATAATTAGAAGTAGCTATAAGTAATAAAAATAAAAACTTACAAGAAAATAGTGGTCAAAGGCGATTAAATGTTCATTGTCATGGGTTAACTATCTCATGCTAGTCTCTGCAAGCAGACCGACCTGAACTGAAACCAACAGCTGCCTGGAAGGTAGGAAATGGAAAGACTCGGTCCTGACCCGGACCTCTGGTGGTTTCATTGTTAACTGGCGTTACTGTTCGAGTCATGTTTCCTACCGACAGTCTCTCTCTTAACCCGACAGTTTTAGTTGTTTAAACCAAGTGGGTTGTTCTGGAAATCTTTTTTTTTTTAACAGAAATGAGGTATTGTCCGTGTTTTGGGAAGAAAGAAGAGGTACAAACATTCCAGTCTGTCCTCCAACACGGTGCCGTCTCTCCTGTAACTTCAGTACTCGACACGATGGGCCTCTTCAGTGACAACATGTCTTCAGCGGCCGCAGCATCACACGCTTTATCACACAGATGTGAGCGTCGAGCCGGTGGGCCGCATGAAAGGCCCGAGAGGTGCGTTTGATGTCACGTACCTGCAGCCTGCGCGGGCAAGGAGTTGGCTTCAAACCGACACCTTTCATATTCCCCCCGTGTGATGTTTCCTCGTCGGAGCAGGCTTTCCGTCTCTCTCTCCCCCAAAGTCACCTCACACTTACGCTTTGCTTGTCTGCCCAGCCGTGCGTTCACAAACGCACACGTGGGAGCGTCACGCACGTCGTCTGCTTTCATGCGCCGCTGATGCAGTTGTCAGGTGGAGGCCTTTTGAAGGTGCGTTTGATGTTCGGTGTCGCGCGTTCGGAAGTGACGCCCGAACATACACACAGAAGTATAAAGATGGGGGAGGGAAGAGTGGGAGTAAATTAAATGTACAGAGGAAAAGATGAGAGGTGTGTTAGTGCTTCACTCTGTAGATGTGCAAACATATCTGCTGTGTGTGTGTGTGTGTGTGTGTGTGTGTGTGTGTGTGTGTGTGTGTGTGTGAGGTGCAAGGAGAAAGTTGCAGACGGCTGCTGCTCTAATCTTGAGTAATCCCAGTAATAATCCAGATGGCATCAGAAGCCGTATTTTGGTGGGGTGGAGGTTTGGAGGAGGAGGAGGAGGAGGAGGAGGGTTAATCTCCCCCCTCCTCTGAGGTGGAGGGAGACACTTCAGAGGACGGGTGGAGATGGAGGATGAAAGAAAGCGCTGAGAAAACGAGTTTCCACTCAGGATTTGACTTTAAAGATAGATTTTAATTTAGAAAACGATCAAAGAGACGCAGGTCACATCACAAGCCCGAGCGCTCGGTTTTTACTGGTCGCTTTCTGATTGTAAAGTTAAAGGAGAGCAAATTCTTCAAGTTAACAAAAACGCAGAAAAACGGACTAAATGTATCAAATAATATGTGAGTGAAAATGGATTAAAAAGACCAGAGAAGCTGATTTGACATGATGTCACCTGAAAAGTGGAAAACTCCCACACACTCTCTCACTTTCTGCTGCTTTATTTCATTTCGTACGACGTTGCGGGCGAAGCGACCTTCATCACGGGTACGAGAAGTAAAGAAGTTGCTTGTCTTCATCTTGAAAAACGATGCTCAAGGTTTCAGTTTAGACACGTAAACTACCTGGTTACGGTTAGAGAAAGATCGGTGGTTGAAAGGTTATTAGTGACGTCATTGCCCACAGTACGAACCATCTGCATCTGTCTGTGATGTGTACAAAACATTATACATGCTATGATATGTCCGTATATAACTATGATATGTACAATATGAACTGAACCTAATACATAGTTCTGAATTGTCCACGTTTCTTGAAACTGTCCGTCTTTCAGGGTTAGAAAGAGACATTTAGGTGTCAGGCAAGTCGCAGTAAATCAGAGTGTTACTGGTCTGAGTTAAAGTGTTTATGTTGAGCAGTTAGGTACTTTATATTAAATGTGACATAAACAGCCAGTTATCTCCGCTCCAGTTAAATGGTTACAGACTGGGGGGGAAATCAAAACGGTTGTTTTGTGGGTTGGATTTTGTGGAGGGCCGGGCTTGGCCCCCAGGCCAGCAGTTTGAGACCGCTAGTTTAGGTCTTTGACAGAATGACAAATGCTGTCTCAGAAACAAAACGTCAAAAGCCGTCTCCTCTGGGGAAAATACAGAAAGCATCGCACTGGCAAAAGCTCAGAAAGAGGCCGAAGGTAAATAACAGCAAAAATACCAACGTTCATTGTAGAAGAAGATGATTTTGGACACGTCCCATGTGCTGCGGCGTCCTCCCTTTCGTTTTAACAGTGGACCGCAGCTTTCAGGCTGCAGGTCAGGTGAAGAAAACAGGTCGTCCTTTAAAGGGACAGTTCAGTCCTCTCACCTGTTTTGGTGTGAGTTGCCGAGTTTCGGAGATATCGGCCGTGGAGATGTCTGCTTTTTTTTAAAAATATAATTCAAAGCGCCAAAAAAACTACATTTGAAAAACTCAACAGCGACGTCTCTCTCCAGAAATCACGACCCGGTTACTGAAGATAATCCACAGGTTTGTTGCGAGCAGTTTGATGTAGGAAGCATTTTCTTTCTACATGAAACTGCTCGCAACAAATCTGTGGATGATCTCGAGCGAACTGTCCCTTTTTTAACCGTACAGCCGGTGCTTCAGTTCCCACATGTCCGAGCGTCTGAAGCGAGACACGCGTGTGTTTATAAACCGTATGTTGCTTTGGACAGACCGGCTGCCCGGTGGATGGAAAGTAACGAGGAAGTGAAACAGGTTTTCCAGAGTAAACTGTTGTTTGTGTTGTCGGGGATGTTTGTGCGACAGGAACAGTTTGGGGGATAAAAGCCGAGCATAAACTCGGTTTCAGGAAAAGTCCTACCTGAAGACGCTTCGTTCACTCAGCCTCTGAGAGACATAGCGTCAGGTGAACACGTGTCCGCATTCTTGTGCTGTATGTACACGCAGCCTCGGCCCACACAGGTAATTAAATCTCACAAATGTCTCCCAGATTTAATTACAGCTTTAAAGTTGAGCGTCGGATCGCAGCATGAGACCTCGGGGAGGCTGTGGCAGACTGCGTCCGTGCTCTGCTGGTGTTTCCACCTCGGTGCTGCCGCAGAAGTGCTATCTGTGCCTCTGTGTGAGTGCGTCCGAGCCTCCATGGCTGCCCGGGAGGCTTTGAAGAGCTTGACAGACAGAGAGGAGGAAGAGGAGACTCCACCCACTGCAGCCTGTAAAACAAGAGCTGGAGTTCTCCTTCTTCTTCTCTGGATGTTGTTGAACCTGCTGACGTAAATATAAACGCTGTGAGGATGCTGAGTGTGCAGCTCAGTAGTCTGATTAATCAGCAACAGTTCCCTTAATCGATTAAGTCTTTTTATTTTGTCGTTCCAGCTTCTTGTTTTTGAGTATTTGGTGGTTTCCTGTGACTGTAAACTGAATATCTTTGGGTTTTGGGCTGTTGGTCATATTTGAACGTGTGATTGGTGTGATGTTTCACTGTTTTTGGACATTTTTCAGCCCGATCGAATCGAGTCATCGAGACAGAAAATGGGAGTTTAATTTATAATGAAAACAGTTAGTTGCAGTGTTTTGTGTCAGTTTTAGATAAATATTTATAAATAATAATAATAAATATTTTATTTTTTCAATTCAACCATCTGTTCTGCTTCAACTCTATCTAAAGAATATCTCCATTTTGGGGGAAAAGGAGTAATAATCGACTTTATTGGCCAAATTTGCTGAAACAAACAAGGAATGTGACTACAAATGTACAGCAAGGAAGCCGACATGCACCTGAACAAGCATAGATGCACCTTCTACAAGGAAATAAACAGATGGACAGACACTCAGATCCTTTGAGCAAAAGTATTATTACGTAGTATTCGTTATTATACAGAGAAATGGCCCCTGTGAGTGTATTATATGTTTTTGCATTATTATCACTAATGCATTAATGTGTAAGCAGCATTTTGATGTAATAGCTGGTTGAGATGGAGCTAATTTGAACGACTCATCACGTGTTATAAAATGAGAAAATGTTTTGCGCATCTTAATCTGCAAATTAACTTCTACCTTCCGCTGTTTAAAACTGTAAAAGTCCGATATTTCCAAATACTCACATTGCACCACTGACCTCCAGGTTTATATCAGCAGACTGAGGAGGAGCCAGCTCGCCCAGCTGCAGCTGCCCCGCTCCCTGAGAGAAACGCCTTCATTTCAAATTTGACATTAAAGTTGGTTGCACTTCTCTGTATATTTGGCTGAAATATTGTATATTTTACGAGACGGCTGTTATCTGACGGCTGCAGCCAGGGCTTGCTGATGTAATGTGATATGTAGGAACAACAGCTGGGTGCAGATCCTCAGTTAGACTATGTTTTAATATTTTATAGTATTTAGAGCATTTTCTCACTAAAGATATGCCCCTTGGTGGTGTTAGGGTCCCCTGGCACAGAAGACAGACATCTAGAGATTTGGGGCCACTATTGGATGCAAAATCTGTGAATGTATATTTAAATAAAGTAAGTGTGTGTGGCACAAGTAGACAGAGAGTGTGTAAAATGCTTGTGAATGAATTGCGTGCGTCGTCATTTAGATTTGTATCACTGTGGATAATTCGCCAACCAACAAAACGGACCCAGACGTGTTTCCTGGTGCATTTTCCCGTGAATGCAGCACGTTGGAAACTCCAGACCCGGGTCCAGTCTCTGCGTGCGCTGCGCTCCGTGTTTTCCCATCATCCCCCGCCGCAGCTGCGGACGGTGTGTGTCGGTGTGCGGAGCGGAGTGTGTTCAGAGTGCAGGCGGAGGAGGGAACGGGAGCGTGCCTTGTGTCGCAGCCCGTCGGGGAGGTTACAGCCATCGGAGCAGAGGAGGGGAGGGCAGGTCCGGGTCCAAGCCTCTGAATCCAGGGACATTTGAATCACAATCGAAGCCGGTTTGAGGTGAAAGAGGCTCGGCTGGCTGCTCTGCGCTGCGGGGGCTGCGCGCACACAATGGGAGCCGACGCACTGGCACCGTCCGGGACGCGGCCGTAGAATAATATTTACCCCTCGGTTTGTTTGAAATGGAGACGCGGATACCGGAGCAGGATCCAGAGCTGTCAGCGGGACGCACGGCGGAGGATTCTCGGCGGTAAGGGCTTCCTCAGTCCGGACAGAAAAGTGCTTTTGCATGCCGGGGGTCGCCTCAGTGTTCCGGACAGAGGAGCGGAGGACGCGCCTGCTCGGCTTGTTTGTTGCCAGTTTAAATTCCTCCGGGATGAACACGGAATGTATTTCCTGCGTCAAAGTCCGCGCTGTTTGCACATCTGGATGAGGGGAAAGTCGGTTATTGCCCCGTAGCGTTTTTTTGGTTTTTCTTCTGGTGCGGTTGAACCCGTTTGTGGAGAAACGTTTCAAGTTAATTCAGTGATTTTAACCCCAAACAGAGCACTCGGTCTGCAGAGGCTAGTTTGTCGAAAACAGCAGCAGAAATCCAAATATTATACAAGGAACTACAGGATCATTTCAGTGATTTTCTACAACATTTGATCTCTTTAATGCAGTGAGTTAAAGTTGCTCTTAGCTGCTGCAGACACTTTAAAGGAGCGCTGAAGAGGAGGGTCAGTGACTGCTTCCATCAGGGATGTACCTTCTTGACAGTAACTGCACTGAAAGGATGGAGAGGGGCACGCCTCAGAGGAAAACTGTCTACCGGATCTCCCTCACCTTGGTGAAGAGGGAGAGTTTAGATGATGAGGATGGTGGTTCAGGCCCCCGGCGGGCGGAGAACCCCAAGGTGGGCGCCTTCCGGCGGGAGGGCTCACTGGAGATCCAGCGTGGCGGGCTGCTGGAGCAGCTGAAGGAGGTGGAGGACGAGTCGGACGACTTATCGTCACACAGCTACATGAGGAGCTTCAGGACGTTCAGCACGGGGCAGCTGGAGCTGGGGAGGCTGAAAATCTCCAGGAAACATGTCTTACAGAAAGAGCTGAAGGAAAAGGCCGCCAGCCCGGTGGCAGAGCACGGCAGAGAGGCCCCCGAGGACGCTCGGGGGGAGAGCAGAGGGCAGGAAGCAGAGGATTCAGACAGACGTAAAGAGGACATTTTCACTGAAAGTCCACAAACAGACGCTGCTGTGGAGAACGGCAGCGTTAAGAATAAGAAGAGGCTCCTGAAAGCTAAGAGCATGGAGGAGAGGAGCTCCGACCCTCCTCTGAACGGTGATGGGAAAATGTCTCACTCCAAAAGCAACGGGAAAGCAGCCGAAGTGTCCTCCCCGGAGACGCCGCCTCTGAAGCGGCCGCCCGGCCTGCTGCGCCGCAGCTTCAGCTTCAGACACTGGACCGGCGGCGAGCTGCTGCGCCTGCGAGCGCTCTCCAAAGACAAACACCACAGCAGCTCCGGCTGCATCAGCCGGGACGCCGGGCCGGACGGCGGCGAGAAAGAAGCGGAGGCTCCTGTGGTGCTCCCAGCTTCCCGCCGCGCCGACCCCACCAGAGTAAAGAGCAGGACTCTGGAGGTCGGCGCCGTCCTGAACAAGACGGACTCCATGTCTGAGCTGAGCCGCTGGGAGAGAGCGCAAGGCAACAAGAACCGGACGCTGGACAACAGCGACCTGCTGCGAATGGCGGCTGAGAAGGACGGATCAGGAGGGGGGTTCCTGCAGAGGGGAGGGGGAGGTCGCTCCAGTGAGAGGCGTCTGGTTCGCTTCTTCAGCGGGATCTTCTCCAGGAGGGACGGGGCGTCCACCTCGACCCCGGTGGGAAGCCCCAGCTCCGACCGATCCCTCCAGCGGAGCAAGAGGAGGGTGCTGTCCCAGTCCAGCACCGAGAGCATGAACGGAGGAAGCACTGAAGGTAATAACGCGGATAGTCACTCACAGAGAGATTCATATTGATTTTGATTGATTGTTGGTTTTTGGCAGCACTTAAACTAGTAGCCTCCAACGTTTTCTTGGCTTGTGACGCCTTAAAACGAAGCAAAGTCTTCTTGTGACCCGTCGCTGTGACTTTAGTGTGAACACGAGGGATTTATCTTTATCAGATTTATCTTGCTGCCCTCTGTGGCCCTCTGACTGTAACTCTGGCGTTTCTTACCTTGAGTGTAAACATTGAGGCAGAAACATGATGTGATTTTGAAGTGGATATATTCACAAAGAGTCTGTGTTTGTAGGCTGAAGCAGCGGGGGAGGAAGGACCAGGATGTGTGTGTGTGTGTGTGTGTGTGTGTGTGTGTGAGATGAGCTCCAGTTATTTGTTTTGGACAGCAGGGTGATGTTTGATTGTGGCAGCGACGACCAGCCGCTGCTGTTTGTCTTTCATTACTCTGAGCTCACGTTTGTTCTCAGTCGAGTTTAAAATACGGAGTCAAAGAGATTTAAAAGCGTAAATAAGTAAAACTATGAGGCAGAAATGTTTAATCAGGGCAGGCCAGATGAAAATATCGTCCCACGAGGAATTGTGAAACCGTCTTAACTTGAAACGAAAGGAAAGACAAACGGGAGAGAAATAATTTCTTTCCAGCAGAAACATTCAGAAAAAGACAAGCGATGAGGGTTTAAAGTAGCCGTGAGGGAGAAAATGAAGAGCTCAGAGCAGAGTTTGACTTTGAACCTGGAGGTCAAAACTTTTCTCATCTGCGTTTATATTAACACACGGGCACCAAACGCCTGGTCACGTGGGCGCAGTTAGAGCCGCGTGTCTGTGAGGTTTTGACAGTCCGACAATAACAATGAGCTCTTTTTATCTGCACGCCATATTTACACCAACGCAAACAACACACACTGTCAGCATCCTCTTTCCGTCGAGATGGGACGAGTGGAAAACATGACGGGAGAGGAAGTGGATCTGCTCTGTTCAGAGCTGCTCTGGCAGGCAGGCAGGCAGGCAGACAGACAGGCAGGCAGGCAGACAGGCAGTCAGACAGGCAGACGGACAGGCAGTCAGACGGGCAGGCAGGCAGGCAGACAGACGGGCAGACGGGCAGGCAGACAGGCAGACGGGCAGGCAGACAGGCAGACAGGCGGGCAGGCAGGCAGGCAGGCAGACAGACAGACAGACAGGCAGGCAGGCAGACAGACAGGCAGGCAGGCAGGCAGGCAGGCAGGCAGGCAGGCAGGCAGGCAGGCAGGCAGACAGACAGGCAGACAGACAGGCAGGCAGGCAGGCAGGCAGACAGACAGACAGACAGGCAGGCAGCAGGCAGGCAGGCAGGCAGGCGGGCAGGCAGGCAGGCAGGCAGGCAGACAGGCAGACAGGCGGGCAGGCAGGCAGGCAGACAGGCGGGCAGGCGGGCAGGCAGACAGGGCAGGCAGGCAGACAGGCAGGCAGGCAGGCGGGCAGGCGGGCAGGCAGGCAGGCAGGCAGGCAGGCAGGCGGGCAGGCAGGCAGGCAGGCAGACAGACAGACAGGCAGGCGGGCAGGCAGACAGACAGGCAGGCAGGCAGACAGGCAGGCAGACAGACAGGCAGGCAGACAGGCGGGCAGGCAGGCAGACGGGCAGGCAGACAGGCGGGCAGACGGGCAGGCAGACAGGCAGACAGACGGGCAGGCGGGCAGGCAGGCAGGCAGACAGACAGGCAGGCAGACAGACAGACAGACAGACAGACAGACAGGCAGGCAGGCAGGCAGGCAGGCAGACAGACAGACAGACAGGCAGGCAGGCAGCAGGCAGGCAGCAGGCAGGCAGGCAGGCAGGCAGACA
Organism: Siniperca chuatsi; assembly: GCF_020085105.1. NCBI lineage: Eukaryota > Metazoa > Chordata > Actinopteri > Centrarchiformes > Sinipercidae > Siniperca > Siniperca chuatsi. The sequence goes on along the minus strand of NC_058065.1, from coordinate 2,242,221 downwards.
GGCAGGCAGACAGACAGACAGACAGACAGGCAGGCAGGCAGGCAGGCAGGCAGGCAGGCAGACGGGCAGGCAGGCGGCAGACAGGCAGGCAGACGGCAGGCAGGCAGGCAGGCAGGCAGGCAGACAGGCAGGCAGACAGGCAGACAGACAGGCAGACAGACAGACAGACAGACAGACAGACAGACAGACGGGCAGGCAGGCAGACAGGCAGACAGGCAGGCAGGCGGCAGGCAGGCAGATGTGTGTCTTCCTGTCAGGTCACTGTTTCTCCACCAGCCTCCAGATGTTGGAGCTTCCAGCTGCAGCACCAGGAGTTTCACATGTTGACACCTCTGCAGCTCAGCCAGGATTGACTTCATTCATTCTGCTCTGTGTGTGTGTGTGTGTGTGTGTGTGTGTGTGTGTGTCCTGTTTAATGGCCGAACACAAACCAAACAGTCCCTCACCTGAAATAGAAACCACATGTTTCGGACTAATGGTCTAAAACGTTTTTGTGGGGCTCGCGTTACGCTCTTCTAAAGCAGAAGTAGCAATACGACACTGTAGGTAGTCGTGCATTCACGCTGCAGCAGCTCATTTGCAGAAGCAACACATGCTTAATAAAGCAGGATGTGGGTGTGGTCTCCTGATCCAGAATATCCAACATCATGTTCTGCATTTCTGCGTGTAAACTGTGGACTGTTTGCACAGGCTTGGGCAGTGTGTTCCTGTTACACTACGTTACCTGCAGCCTTCAGGTAGCAAAGCTGTTTTTAAAATCTGTAACAGTAGACAGGTCTTCCAGCGCCTCCTCAGGTGTTGGATTATTTAACCTTCGTTCATTACAGGAGGTTTACTGATGGTGTTTGGCATCACGTCACACTTAGAGGCTGCGAAGTTCACCTGAGGGGGTTCCACCTGTGGGATTTCTGGGAGGAAGTGCTTTAAATAAGGACACAGCTGTGGCAGCTTTATTCTTTAGTCTAGTTTAAGGTTTCTGGCGACCTCTCCTGAGGCAGGGGATTCTCCAGGTCTCTGGTCCCGGCCTCGGAGGTCGACTAACAGGTTTAGCGGTCTGTGGCTGACGATACCGGGGGCTGACACAAGGTGGGGGGTGGAAGTGGCACAGCCTCCGTATTTGTGGGGTTCTTGAGAGGCGGTGGAAGCGGCTGCAGGTCACGTTAGCAGTAACGGAGAAGGGCTTGTGGCAGGTAATGTGTTTGTCCAGGTGTGGCGTCTGAGGCCGGCCCGAAACGGAGCTGAAAGAGTTAAAACGACATGGTTTATGTTGTTAATGCTGGGTGATGTGACGATGCATCTGTGGTTTACATATCCTTTAATCATTGTGAGCAAATCAAAAATCAGGACTGATTTATGGAAATATATTCTTATATTAGTTTTCATTAACTTAAAGCGACAGGATCCACGCAGGCAACGGAAGCCATTAGTCTCGTCTTGCGTGTTCCCTTCACACTGGATATACTTTGGGTTTTGACAGTTAAACACGACGTTATGTTGTCTCGAAGATCCCTTAAACGGATGAACTTACCGTAGAAACTGTGATGAGATGTCGTCCAGTTCATAAAAGCTCAGCTTCGTAGATTTCTTTGTCGCCGTCTTCAAACATCCGGCTGACTGAACGTGTGAAAGCTGAACAGAAAGGAGGAGGAAGCCTTGCAGAAACCTAGAAAATGATCGTGAATAAAGAGCAAGGGTTAGTGATTTGTGCTCACAAATGATTAAATCTCGAGACGAAATGATTAGTCGACCGACAGAAAGTCTAACGAGCAGTTGAGACCAAACAGCCATTGAATTAAAGCAGAAGGTAACCAGCAGGTGAGTTGAGATTAACGGTTAGTGGCTGTTGTTTCTCCTCCGGACGCCGTAGCAGACGGTTGTTGTTGGAAGAAGTCGCAAAATGTGCTGTAGTTGCACATCACACACACACACAAACACCGGCCGGCCCCACCCATCCACTCCCCTGACCTCACTGCGTCTTAATGGAGTCTACTGTGTGTGTGTGTGTGTGTGTGTGTGTGTGTGTGTGTGTGTGGCCGAGCAGCTATCTATAGGGAATAAATGTAGGGGAATGTGTGTGTAAAAGGGTGTGGATGTGGGTGTATATTCAGGGCGGAGGGTCTGTCTCTGTGTGTGTGTGTGTGTGTGTGTGTGTGTGTGTGTGTGTGTGTGTGTGTGTGTGTGACCTATATCCACAGCCATGCAGAAGTAATGTGCACTACATGTGTGTCAAAAGTCGCACGCACGCACGCACACACACACACACACACACACACACACACACACACACACACACACGGTTGCCAATTACTGCGTCTCCTTTTGCATCCAGTTATCTCGTCTTTCTCTGAGAAAAAAGACGATCCCTCTCTTTTTCGATCTCCCTGACGCACACACACACACACTCATGCACACACACACACTCACACACACACACACACTCATCAAACGGTTTGATTTGCAGCTCCGTAGCTCCTCCAGATGAAGCGAGCTGTTTCTTAGTTAGAGCGACTTTGATCCTCCTCTCTGCTTTCCCTTCATACATAAACTAGGCCTCACACACACACACACACACACACACACACACACACACACACACACACACACACACACACTACAATGGGTATAATAGGGAAAAATCCTATTAGGAGAAGTGCTGCAGGGAGCGCAGAGATGGAGGGATGATGGAGAGGTTTACCTCTTTCTTTCTTTCCTTCTATTCCTTCTTTCCTTTCCTGCTCTTCTCATCCCTTCGGTCCTTCTTTCCTTCCCTCTTGCATCCCTCTTCCTTTCTTTCTGTTATTATTATTATTATTATTATTGCCTCTCTCCTTCTCTCCCTTTTCCTACCTTCATTTTCTTTCTCTTCCGTCCTCTCCTTCTTGTTTACCTTTCTTTCTGTCCTCTCTTCTCCCTCCTTTTCCTCCCTTTTTCTCATCCTCCCCTCCATTTCTCTCTCCACCTTTATATTATTCCTTCTCTCTAATCCCTCCATTACTCCTTTCTTCTTCCCTCTTTCTTTCCTTCCTCTTCTTTAATACCTCCTTTCCTTCTTACTCCTTCCCTTACTTGCCTCATATTTTCTCCTCCCTCCCTCCTCCTCTCTTCTCCCCTTTTCTACCATTGTCTTCCACCTTGCGTCCCTCCTCTCCCTTGTGCCCTCCCTCCTCCATTTACCATCCTTTTCCTCTTTGTGTATATATATATGTGTGTGTGCGTCTGTGCACATTTATGATTATGTACATCTTGTCTGTGGATTTGCAAACGTATTCCATCTACAGCATGTGTGTCCGTATCATCTGATCAAACATCGCTTCCTGTTTCAGTTTATTCAGGAGCTGCTTGTGCGTCTGAACATGAGTCGTCTTGTCCGTCCGTCTGTCTGCAGTGGAACTACCGAACTAATGAGTTCGTACCGCTCATTACTAAATCTGTTATTAGATCCCGACCTCAGGATCTACTTTGTCTCGTCGTCGTTACTCCAGCTCTGACAGTTTTGTAGGTTTGAATTTCTTTGCTCAGATTCAGAGCGACTCACTGGACGGTGAGTGTCGGGTGGATTTCGTGCCGCCAGTCTGGTGACGGAAACGTTTAAACAAAAAGTAGGAAAATGGCGCCTGGCAGTACAAGTTCTTTCTGTTATTGTGTAAATGTGCTTATTATTTCTGATAATCTACCATCTAGTTTTAAAGATGATATTAGTAAGTTTTCCCACATTTAAATTGATGCTAGTGAACTAAAGTGTTAGCACGGAGCCTGCTCTCGCTCTACACACTAAATGCTGGTGTGTTGCCATGGAGACTAGCACCGTCATCTAAACTTTTATGCTAAAATGTTAGCGTGACAACCTGTCAAGTAACATGGTCTATGCTAAGGTGTTAGCATAGAGTTACCATCACTAACACGGTGCCTATGCTAATGTGTTAGCATGGAGCCTGCTATCAGTCAACATTTTGTATGCTAAAACACTAGCATGCTAAAACACTAGCATAAAACGCTAGCATGCGTCATTTAACACAGTCACTTCTAAATTGTCAGCATGCAGCCTGCTATCACTTAACATATTGCATGCTAATTTGTTAGCATAGCAGTGTGAATGTTAATATGTTAGCATGGAGCCTATTATTAGTTGACACATTGTGTGCTAAAATGCTAGCATGAAACATGTAATTCAACGCAATCAGCGCTAAAGTGCTGGCGTGGAGCCTACTATCAGTTAAAATATTGTATGCTAACGTTAGCATTGAGCTTACCATCACCCAATATAGTGTATGCTAAAGTGTCAGCATGCATCTATTATCACTTAACATAGTGTATGCTAATATGTTAGCATCAAGACTGCAATCAGTCAACACAGTGTATAATAAAACATTAGCATGAAACCTGTCATGTTAAATAAGGTCGATGCTCAAGCGTTAGCATGGAGTCTCCTACCACTCAACATGCTATATTTTATGCTAAGGTGTGACAGCCAAAGATCTACTTGGGACACATGAATTATTTAGTGTGTGTTTTGAGTTCCCTGTACTGCAGTTTGGTCACAGAGGTGAGGAACCGAGGATTGTGGGATATCAAAACTGGGCCAAGTACTGTCCTGGTTCTCCGAGTCTCCGGCTGGGACTTTATTTCTGTCTGTCCACCTTAACTGCTCTGTTCTGACTGGATCATTACTGCAGGCGGGTCAGGCCAGTGGAGCACGGTGTGTGTGTGTGTGTGTGTGTGTGTGTGTGTGTGTGTGTGTGTGTGTGTGTGTGTGTGTGTGCACACTGAGCCAAGCAGCAGTGTGTTAAAATAACCGAACCAGAGTGTGAATCTGAACCGCAGCCTGGAAACAGCTGACTGAATAAAACCAGAAAAGAGATTTTATACCAAACTCTGTGAGGAAAACAGTGAATTTAACAAACATGTTTCACCGTACAAGAGTTCACCAGGTTGTAGCTCCATTTCGGAGTAAAAACAGACAGTTTAACTGCTTTTAGGTAATTTACATTAACACACATAAGAAAGCCTTTAGGTCATGGGAGCGCTCAGACTTGTTGACTGTAATTCAGACACCTTTGGCAACACTGATAACTTGTTGAAAGTTTTCTGCTCCTGCAAGTGTTTTCAGGTTGTTTACTAAAAGGAAAACTCCAATAATTAGATAAAACCTGTTGGACTGGACACTTAGAAGCCACTCAGTCAGCAGCGTTTGTCATTTTTTTGAGGAGTTGTTTGTTGTTTACAGAGCAGGTGTGAAGAACGCAGGCTGCCAGCAAGCCAAGACCGTCAGAAATATATAAATATGTCCACATCATAGGAAAATGATCAGATCAGGAGGTGCTATTTCTGGGAAATACTTATTTTTGATAAATGTCAGTCAACCAAACAATAAAAAAAATAGCTGTATATTATTATGAATTAAAGAGAAGAAGACTGAAATGTTGTTTTATCGCTGTTTGTCTGAGTTTCCTCCATGTTTTTCAGATTGATTATAGATTGAGACCACCAGTTCTGGGTTGTTTGGCTGGAAGTCTGAAATGGCTGTTTTTGTTTAACTTCATTAATTCTGCCTGCTATTGTAGCGATGCATCCATCCGCATAAGCTGTGGTGGAGGTTGCTCGGAGCCGAACATATGAGAAGAAATACGTCGATTTTAAGAGATATTATTTCTTTAATTCGACCCGTACAGCTGCAAACTCACCAGAGCAGTTTGAACCACTGAACAAATCAAAGATGTGGCAATTCAGAGGTCGAGAACCAGATTAGAAAGGCAGATTAAAGGGGAAAAAACACTAAAAAATAACACTTAAAAAATATGAATCCATGTTGTTTTGATAACATCCTAAAATTGGAAAGTCCTGGGGTTTTTACATTAGGACCGTTTGCATTTTCATCTTTAGTCCAGCTGAAAAGTTTGTCATGTTGTTTTGAACTTATTCCCAGTTTCAGGCTCAGTGTGACGCTTTTCTGCTTGTGCTGAACATAAATGAATATAAATGTCTGACTGTAAATCAGCTGTGCAGTGACGCCTCGGCATCTGTCTCGTTTCTGTCGCTCCGCTTACTGCTCTCTCTCTGACGCGCACACACTCGTACAGCCTCTCGCTGCTTATTAGCCGGCTCTGTCGCGTAGTGGCAGAGGTTGTTCTGGGGTCAAAAAGTCATGTGTGTCTTCACCCTCCTCCTCCTCCTCCTCCTCCTCACCCCACTGTTCCTGCCCTCTCTCCTCCTCCTCCTCCTCCTCCTCCCCACTTCCTCTTCAGACCCAAATTGGACCTTGTGGCAAGTGTGTGTGTGTGTGTGTGCATGTGTGTGGTTTAGAGGGACGTACTCCCTTATTTGAACAAGCCGTTGGAAGCAGTGAAGTAGCACATTCCACCTCGCAGCAACACACACACACACACACACACACACACACTCGAACTGCAGCGTGTGTGTGTGTGTGTGTGTGTTGAAGTCTTGTACTTTCTGCTTCACAGCCAGCGACCTCGCAACCTGACTGTAAGGAGTGTGTGTGTGTGTGTGTGTGTGTGTGTGTGTGTGTGTGAGAGATAAAGTTCTTCACTGTCATTTTCCGCTATGATTTTGTCGTATTGTTGTGTCTGTGTGACCTTCACAGTTGTGGTTTTGATAAAATCACAAGGTCAATCCCAAATAAAATTTAAAAACAACCGCAGAGGCCAAGTGCTCGATCCGTTTCACGTGTAGTAAGTCAAAGGGAAACATCTCCTACAGATGACAAAAACTGATCACAGAAACAAAGAGGCATTGTTCAGGCATATAAGTTAAAACGCTGACTGGTCTTTGCCTAGCTCTCTCCAGAGCCACAGAAGACATAACACGTCATGTGTAAAATGGGTGGAATGCCCCTTTAAACTAATATGTCCGACTAAATAAAACGTATTTAATAATAAAACTAACTTTTCTCCGTTGCTCCGCCTCTGAGTGCCTGGAGAACGTCAACATCCAGGACGCCATGTGACACCTGAAACGTCTCAACCACACACAGACGATAGAATGACACATAAATAAAAGGTAAACCTGTGTGTTGAAGTGTGTGACGACTTCTCCCTCTTCACACACCTCGGACAACATTGGGTGTGTGTTGCCTTCCCCCCTGTGCTGGCCGGACGTCCCGTAATCCACCATTGGCCGAGCGACGTTGCCAGAGGAGCGTCACAGCGATCTGCCCCCCCCCCCGTTGCTTAAAGCTCTTACGTAAGGCTCAAATCAGAGGGCAGAAAACGAGGACGTTCGCTGACGCAACACACACACACACACACACACACACACACACACACACACACTTACTGAACCCTTTGATACCCAGCATCAGCACCAGACTGGCAAGACGGTATTAACGCATGATGTAAGCAGGCTGAAACACACAGCCTCCTGTCCTCCTCCACGCCGGGTGTCCATGCAGAACCAGCAGTTTGAAGAACAAAGGGAGCTGTAATCAGAGAGGAGGCAAAGCGCGCTGATGGATGTAAAGATGCTGAGAAACCTGGTGTGTTTGTACAAGCAGAAACACCAGATCACAACCAAAACTCTGCCTCGTGTTGTCTCCACAAAATACACCGTCTCTGCAGTTTGCCTGTCTGATGATAAGCTAACACTGAGCTGCTGTACAACTTGAATCCTGAAAGTCCAGATGCAGGGTTAAACTGACAGCTGAAACCCCTGTTTTTAGTGCAAAAGCCCAAAAATCAAATGATTCCTGTTCCTGAACCGTTTCGATTACAGTCACGATCCTGGTCTCTTCTCTGCAGTGTGTTAATAAGTGAATTAATAAGTGGCACTCAACAAAATGTAAAGACGGACAAACATAGTAAAGATGTAAAAGGAAAAATGTTTCTCTCGCCTGTGTGTTTTTTCATTTTTGAATGGATATATATCCCTTTAGCCGTGCCTGGGGGGCACAGTAGCCCAACTGAGCCTTAGACACACATCATGTTCCATATGTGGTGATGGGTGCAGTAAAACCGGGCATCTTACAGTGTTTATTTTTATTTTTTTTGGTAAGGTTTTGTCTACAAACACCTGCGGTCTTTCAAAAAGTCATGATGTTATGATATTATGTGTCATCAGAGCTGTAAACACCATATATTTTGTAATAATATCAGTAATCAGTAATACCGATATGTGGGAGATTGTGACTACTGATCTCTTTCTGCAAGTTGTTTACACTCAGCTACTGCTAGCTAGCTGCTAACTGGCTGTCTGGCGGCAAATTGGCACAATTAAAAGTAGCCGAATCAGCTGTTAGCAGCTCCTGTCCGCAGTGGACCCGTGGACGTACAGACAGCTAGCACTGGGTTACTGTGGTACTGAAGGAAACTTAAAAACATGATGATTCTCAGGCAAGTTCTGCAGTTACAAGCAGCGTCTTTTTTCTATGATCTCTAAGTACTTTTAGGGACATTTATTAGCTCTGGACATGTGAGAAATACGATATCCCCGGACACTATAAGTCACACTCAGTTTAAAAATCTGTGTATCATGTCTGTGTGTTCGGATTTAGCTGAGTTATGACTTAACCTTTCTCTACAGAAATGTAAAGAAAGACAGCAAAGACAGACTCCTCTCCATGTTTCCAAAAATCTAAAGGATTCAGAGTGATGTCTTTGGCCGAGCGAATAAACAAATAAACAGCAGCTTTTGTACTTTGACCTACTCGTGACATTAATGTTGACTGTCCCGTCAGCTGGCCAGATGAACGTGTCGCTTTTAGTCGCTGAAAATAAAAATGCATGAAGATGAGTCAGCTTGGAGGCAGACTTGTTGACACTGAAAGGTCACAGACTGAGAGTCGTAGTTAACAAGTGACGACTCAGGAGATCAGCGGAGTTTGGTTTTGTTTTCTGCACGCACACCCACCAGCTTGTTATTCTGACTGATGGAGGGAAATGATTATGTTTGTTCTGACAGCACTTCACTCTGTCGGCCATTAGATAAAACACTGTTCACTCATATTTCAGCTACTGAATATGAATGTGTAATATATGTACTGATAGATTATAATCCAGCGACAGTGCATGCAAAAATACGCTACTTTCAAAGCCCCCTGACAGTCCAACAACAGAACAAATCCTTAAAGTCCAGATTCATTGCCATAACATTTCACCCGCACCTGCTGGATTTGGAAATATCCCCCAAAAATCGAGGCTCTTTATTATTTAATCTACTCCATTAAAGATAACAAAATGCAGCCATGAAACCAAAAAACAGCCGTTTTTAGGACTCGGTAAGAGACGTCACCTTTCTGTCTTTTAAGGTAAAACAAAAATCACACCTATTCCATCACGCAGCGCGCGCACACACACACACACACACACACACAGGTTACTAAGACCCCATCTTGGTTACTAATTCTGCTCTACACGACAACTGGACAGTCAGATAAGCTCTCTGATTAAATGGACATCTAATCGCTCTGCAATGGGAAACCTGCGTGTGTGTGTGTGTGTGTGTGCGTGTAAGGATGAGAGTGTGAGTTTAGTGTATGTTTGCGTGTGTGTGTGTGTGTGTGTCTGTGTGTGCGTTTGGGCATAGATGATGAACCAGTTAGTAGCTGGTGGTGTGACGGTGGTTTTATTTGATTTGGGATGAGGATGAAAGCGACTGGCCTTCTGCCAACCAACCAACCAACCAACCGACTGTGTGTGTGTGTGTGTGTGTGCGTGTGTGTGTAGCGGGGAGTGGGGGATGGTTCATCCTGACTGATTAAAAGGCTGATAAATAGGTCAGGCAGTGTGTGTGTGTGTGTGTGTGTGTACAGTACGTATTAAGCTTGCGATACTATGTGTGTGTTTGTCTTTGTATCTGCTGGAATGTGTGTGTTTCCTGCACCTGAGAATATATTAATCACCTGATATTTGTGGTTGATCTATGACTTGAGTATTGGTGATTGATCCCAGTTTGGCCTCTGCAGGCAGACGGGGGCTTTTTAACATGTTAGTGATCTCTAAAAACCCAATTTATCAAGAGTTTGGTGTCATGTAATGTAGCATTGCACTGCTTTGAACCTCAGTTTTATTAGTTTATACAAGGTTTTTATATATATATATATATATATATATATATATATATATATATATATATATTTATATATATATATATATGAAAATATGCTTAAAATTGAATTTCTTTGATATTTTATCCTTACTCGTTTACTGTTTATGATTTACAATGACAAAGAAAATGACTTAATGCTGTAAGTGTTTTTACAAAGGGTTAACCCCCACCACAGCTTGACTCCGTTAACAGCTGAGACCCAGATCTACCCGGATTACATCGCACATTATCACCCAGTGGTTCCCAAACTGGGGATTCAGGGACCTGCAGGGCCCCAGTGGGTCGGTCCATCGGTTCCCATGAACTGAACTGTAGAGGAGAAAGTAATTATTTCTACACTAAAATGTGACTAATTGCAGAAAATCCTCCCTGATTGGTTCCCAGCAATATGAGGAATGATTGAATTTGACTTTTATTGAACATTGTAGGTTTTACAAGAAAAGAAACAATGTTCAAGCATGGCAGTTTTGGCCACAGGTCTTCTGTTAAATTCAGCTTTTTTTTAATATCAACTGGACGTTTGTGTCAGGTGAGAGTGTGTCTGTTCGTGGGTCGTTGGCATGAAACGGTTTATGAACTTCTGGTCGAACCAACATCAGATAAAAAAAAAAAGAGTCAGTTGGACAGTTTCTGCTTTGCATAATTTCCCAGAAGCCTCAGCGTGTGACAGTAAATCAGGTCAGAGGAAACTCTCAGAGCCTGAACACAAGCCCGAGTCTGATCCACCACATCCTGCTGAAACAGCTGATGGCTTCACACTGGAACATTTCAGATCTGCAGTGAAGACTCTGGTTGTGTTGAGAAACGCATCGTCTGTATCTGCTGTCTCTCTGTTTGCTGTGCATAACTTTCATTTGGCAGACGGTTTGTCCAGAGTGATTCGCTGATATCTGTTTTCCCACGTCTGCTGTCAACAGATGCGTTATAAACTCCGGCTTGTTTTGATATTTTACACGTTGTAGCTAAAACGGTTTGTCTTGACTGAGACTCCGCTGTGATCGAAACAAACCGAACAGACCAGGGTGTCCACATCGTCCAGCCTTCGTGCTTTCCCTTCAAAGACGATAACGCCGCCTTTCTCTTTCTTTGCGTCAACATTTTTGTGGAAGTCGTACGTTTTTAGCCGTGCAGAAAGGGTGATTAACACGACGTATAGAGGTGCAAAGTGGAACGAGTGTTTTTTCACTTCCAATTTTTCTTTAAACGCCACCCTTAATGTTTTCCAACGTGGAAACGCAGGACTCTGCAGGATAACAATCCTATAGGTTTCTGTTGTTTTAATTATTTCCACTTTGTTTTGAGGACAGCTCTAAATACTACAATACCCATGAGCCTCGGCGGCTTTGCTATGATGAGCCAGTCAAATTCAAATTCAAAGCTCGTCGTTGTTGCAGTTGTAAGCGAAACGTGTCGTCAGAGTTACTGAATTCCTCCAAAATCGACCCAGAATCTGAAACCGAAGCGATTTAAGCTGCAGATTGTAATCTTTAGCTTCCACCTGCTGTTAGCGGAGTGCCTAACAAAATCTGAAGCTCTGTGATTGGGTGTTTTGTTAGCGAAATGCATCTTGGGAGTCGTAGTTGACTTCTCTCCATCAGTATTTATGTCCACAGGCTTCTTGTACCTTTGGCTTTTTTTTATCAAAGATCCAGATCTTTTCTAACACAGCTGTTTTGCTCTGATGGGATGACGATACCTGAAGAGCTCCAACAGTCACCTGAAAACAAATGGGACATTTTAAACCTCCGATTTGCAGCTCTGTAGTCGCTCTTATCGTCTTTTCGCCGTTACTGTTTTCTCTATGATCCACTCCGCGTTATCTCCGCGAAACCGTCTGGAAAAACTCATTAGTATCAGTCTTAAATCTAGTTTTTGCTGGTGCTAAAAGGTTTAATAACCTTAAATCCTTTCTGAACCCTGCGTATCGCCTGCACGTCCTCCTTCCGGTCTGCGTCCGCTTAATATTCACTTTCTCACAAACACAGCCTCTTTCTCTCACACCTGCTGCAGTCGTATCACTGAGGGTCGCTTCAGTTCGAAGCCTCGCCGCCTCTCGCTGCCAGCAGCTCCGATGTCTCAGCTCTCCGGGGGCGACAGAGGCGTCCTCTTTGCCCGCCGTCCCTTCGCCTCCCGTGGCCTCGGCCTCAGGAACAGCTGGGCGAGCGGCTCACACAAGGCCCGCTGTTGTCCCTGAGACGGGAAACCGAAGCTCTGCAGTTTGTCATGTAGCCGGGATTAGCCGAATGTTACGGCGCTGATGGGAATGTTGTTTGAGCGATTCTGAGCTCAGGCCAATGCTCCAGTTCCACGCTGGTACGTCACGGTCAGCGGGTTTTTAGAAGACTGGACTTTAAAATATCTTTCAGGAAACGGATTCCTCCAGTGACCCAAAGTTAAAGCAGGATAGTATACAAGTGCAAATGTCATTTTAGTGTCAAAAACAAGCGCACATTCCCATTTTAAATGTCTCTTCAGTAACATTTCTGTGACTTTATAGTGTTGTGACCATCACAGTGGAGAGTGATGCGCAGCGAGTAGCTAAGTTCATTTAAAGTGCATAATCAGAGATGTTCTAATACTTTAAACAAAAATGTCAGTATTACATATAAAATGTACTGTATATAAAAAGAAAATGGTGTACTGCAGTGGTATGTGAAGTAACAGTTGATTAATCCTTTTTATAATTGATTAGCCCTCTGAGACCTGTTCAAAGTCTAACACAACCCCATGAGCGTCTCACTGCACACAGCTTCGAAAAACGGTGCACGTTTTTTGGGTTTCCTTTTTATATTTTACTCGCCTTTTTTAAAAAAAAAAAAAAAAATTCAGTATGTACACGTAAATCCGTACACATGAATTGTACCAAACACCTAAAGCTGCTCGGGCCGAGACAAACAAAAACCAATAAAATGCCACATTTACACATTCAGTGTTTGCAGTGAAGACAGCACTGTTGAAATTCAGATATTGTTTCCTCGCTTGTTGACAGACCCTCGCCCTCATTTCAAAACACACACACACACACACACACACACACACACACACACACACACACACACACACAGTAACAAGTACAGTACGCCTGGAAAATGCAGCTCCATCAGTTTACAACCTCGAATTGTTGTGACAGATCTGAGGTCAGAGGAGGGAGGTGGGCTGTAGATGATAATAATAGTTAGAGGACACACTGCTCACTCATCAGCATGTTTCCTCTTTACACTGCTGATGAGTGTGTTTCTGTGTGTACATTTGTATTTTTAATCTGTAAACTCAAATACATCTACAGCGGTTTCCCCTTCATTTAGAGTTTATTTGGGTTGCCCAGGTTCACACCGATTCTTTTTATACCCGAGGCATTCGTTATGTCCGTGTGACGTCATCCTTTTCATCCCTTAATTATAAATTCAAGCAGCAGAATCGCAAAATTCAAAAGAGTATTATTAAAGAAAATAAGCTAAAAACAGAAACTACATTACAAGAGTTAAAAAAAAAAAAAACAGTATAAAAAATATGTAATTAGTGGTGAGATAGCTACATTTAGAAGAGACATAACCAGAAAAGACGGGATAACGAAGCTAATTTGTCTTTAAAAAGTTGGTGAGATTTTTACTTTCCTCACACAGCAGGCAGGCAGAAACCTTTCCCTTTTTATATAAAGGATGTAAAAGTAGTCTGATCTTTACTCGGTGTCAACCAAGCACTGAAGAAACAGCAGATCCTGAACACAATCTCAGCCGGAATTTAACTCCTTATTCACAATATTAACGTGCAGATAAACTAATTAAATCATTTCTGGAGTCCCCGTGTGGACGTTTGCGGTCTAACTGCAGCTGTAAAATACTCATCACTGTCAGATCTTTACTTTCTGTTGAACCTGTGGTGGCAGTGAAATAAAACAAACGCCGCCTGGAGCTGTGTTTGTACACTTTTAGAAGTTTTTTCAGTGTCCGCAGAGAAAGACACAGTCTTGTGTTGTTCTGTTTCTACTCTCATTACCCAGAGTGCTTTGCGCTCAGGGTGACTGCAGGTCACGTGTTGACCTCTCGGAGGCCTCCTGCTATAATAACTGCCCCTGGTCGAGCTGCCCTCTGTGTGTGTGTCTCTTTATTCAACCCGACACAATGTGTGTAAAATGAGGCCCAGACACCGACATGAATACTAAGCAGCTACTCACACCAGACGTACATCGACGCCCGGGGTCAGAGGTCAACTCCGTCTCACCCCCGTAAGTTTCAGGAAGTGAATAGAAACCTGATACATCTGTAGTAAAAACTGGAAAAAGACTCCTGCAGTTTTTACGTGATTTTTTTAAACAATAGCCTCCTGCGACGCGTAGGAAGGCTGGAGACGGGAAGTTGTGCTGAAAGAAGTAGCTGTTTGAAAGGAGTTAACGAAAACAGTTGAAGTGGCAGTTAAAACAGAAGTGCTGACAGGAATTAAGGTTTCGGTTTAAGCCCTGAATAAAGATGAAATAGCAGTATAATTGTTGCACTGAAACGAGTTGAGGCAAATTAAACAGAATTACTGAAAGGAGTTGAAGTGGCGATTTGAACTGAATAAATTGAAGTTACAGTTAAAAAACAAGTGCTCACAAACAACAAGTGCTCACATTAAAGTTTAATTTTAAATGTTAGCACTGAATGAAGTTGAACTGTCGGTTCAAGTATAAGCACTAAGTGAAATTGCTGCACTGAAAGAAGCCGAAGAGGCAAGTTGAACATTATTACTGAAAGAAGTTGAAGTGGCAGTTAAAAAACAAGTGCACACAGAAGTTGGAGTTTCAGTTAAGTATAAGCACTGAATAAAGTTAAAGTGTTGGCTCAAGCGTAAGTATTGAGAGAAATTGCTGAGTTACTGAAGTTGAAGTGGAATTTAAGTGTGTTCACAGAAATTGAAGTTTAAGTGTAAGCACTGAGTAAAGTTGAAGTGTCAGTTTATGTGTAAGTGCTGAGTGAAGCTGAAGTGACAGTTTACGTGTATGCGCTAAGTTAAACTGAAGTATCAGTTTGAGTGGAAGTGCTGAAAGGAGTAGAAGAGTCAGTAAAAGTTCAAGCACTAAAGAGCTGAAGTGAAACGAGTGGCGATTGAAGTGTAAGCCATGAGTTGGTGTTGGTATAAGTGTAAAAACTGAAAGATGTCAAATCACTGGAAGCATCGAAAGGAGCTGATGTGTCATAAAATGTATGGAATATGTGTGAAGACGGAAACAATTAAACCAAACACATTGAGCTCAATGAGCCGAAGCTTCTTCTGTCTTGTTTACAATCTGATCGTCTCCGTCCAATCACAACGCGGCCTCTTTGTCTTCGCTCGTCCACGGATGGTCGCCTGCCGTGCTCTTCCTGCTCCTACTTCCTGGTTTCCCCTCGGGCAGCTTTAATCAGATTGGAGGAGGGGATGTGTTGAATGTGTGTGTGTGTGTGGGAAGCACGAACACACAACTGGAGGAAATACTCGTAATACCAGGAGATTTGTTTTTTAATAAAAACCCACAGTCATCAATCAGAGTGTGTGTGTGTGTGTGTGTGTGTGTGTGTGTGTGTGTGTGTGTGTTCAGTGGTGAATTACACACACATTAGTTCATATCTGTGTTTGTGTCTGAGAGGCTATTAAGTATCCGGCAATAGTTTCCTCATTTGTTTTCAGTGACACTTTACACAATCAGTAACTCATTAGTGTGTGTGTGTGTGTGTGTGTGTGTGTGTGTGTGTGTGTGTACACAGCGCAGCGTCATCCGACAGTACGCTAGCTACAATGACCAATCAAATTCATGCAAGCACAGATCCCTGGTTGTCAGCGGTGGAAGGCGTACTCAGATCTTTTACTTAAGTAAAAGTAGTAACACTCTGTTACTAGTAAAATTAAATATGCATTAAAAATGTAACTCCTTATATTTTGTATTAATAATGTGAATCTGCAAAGTAACTAAAGCTGTCAAATAAATGTAGTGAAGTAAAAAGTACTCTCTGAATTGTAGTGCAGTAGAAGTATACAGGAACATAAAACAGAAATACTCGAGTAAAGTACAAGAACCTCTAAATTGTACTTCTGAGCAGTACCTTCACTCCCCTTTGTGTCCTCCTCTCCCTCCGTTCTTCCTCCTCCAGGCTCGGACTAATAGTCTCTTTGGGACAGTTGTTGTCAGCTCTGCAGTGACTGCAGGCTGGAGGCCTAATGAACGACACACACACACACACACACACACACACACACACACACACACACACACACACACACACACAAGATCATACAAATGCAAACACACACACAGCCCTGGGTGAAAGCACACACACACAACCCTGGGTGAAAACACACACTCAGCTTTGTCTTAACACACACACTCATTGGGTGGAGCGTGGCGGTTCCTGCCCTCAGGACAGGGTGTATGTATGTATGTGTGTGTGTGTGTGTGTGTGTGTGTGTGTGTGTGTGTGTGTGTGTTGGGGGTTAACCCACCGCCTGACTGTGACAAATCAGAGCGGTGCTGCCTCATCAGTCACATGTGGCATCATATTATCTCGGCCTTCGCCCTTCACCCCGTCTTTCTCCCCCCCTTCCCTCCATCTAACGCGCATCGTCACCAGACATATCTCTCTCTTCTTCTTCTTCTCCCTCCGTTTCTCTGTCTTCATCTGGCGTTTGGGTGATTTGTTTCAGTTCGTTTGGACACAAGTTTGAGCCGAAGTGAAGGTGAACAGCTCGTTTAAATGCCCCTATTTCTAAGCATTTAAGTGTTTCATTTAGAGGCGTTGAAAGATGCTTAACTCGTACGTTTTAAATCGTTCAGTGGTTTGGTTCTTGTTGTCTCGGTAGCTTAGTGTTTTGTCTTAATTAGTCTTTATCGTTGTGCTTTTGCAAACCTGCTTTGCATTATTTTGTGCAATTGAACAGAACTTCGAGCAGCATGTCTTGCAGTTTGGGTTTTAGATGCAGAGATTTGGCCAGTTTCATTCAATAAAATAACAACAGGCCTTTTTTTTTTAAAGCCAGTTGTGGCGGAAATGAAGCTAAAAACATTTACAGCCACTTTAAGACCTCTCACACGTTATTTAAATTAAATTTATCAAGATCGGATCTAAAATTATTCTATTTTTTGTTGCAGTGAGATCTAAATGGCTCTATCTTACTGTTTTATTGACAAGTTTTAATCTCTTGTTAGTGTGAATGCTACTTTTTTCATATTTCATGTTTCTCTTTGTTGTTCTACTTTTTCCCTTTAACCTGGAATGATTTTTGTCTGTTTCGATGAAGTGAAAAGTACTTTAAGCTAAATGTTTTGCATTGCAGCTGCTGCACGAACAAAGATTTGATTGATGACGCCTGATGTAAATCGTGACACGGATACAGAAAAGGCTTCATGTAGCTGCTGTGTGTGTTCAGAGATGTTGGGACAATAAAGCTTCCTTTGAATTTAAAACCTGGTGATGACAGCTGTACAGTGTGTGTTTATAGAGCCAGTGTGTGTCGGTAAGTGTGCGTTTCTGCCTGATTTCCATTTGTCACCATTAATTAAACCTGTCCGACAGGTAACGACACACACACACAGTTACCTGACATAGAGCTGTACACCTGCTCTCTGTTGGACACACACACACACACACACACACACACACCTTGTTTCTGTCTCTGTATGGGATGTTTCTAGCAACATCATATATGAATTTCAACAGGCTGTTAATTTACAGAACAAGCAAAAATAAAAAAAAACATGTTCAGGTAGGAATATTAGTCCAGGTGCGTTCTGCTACGTTTAGCATTAGCTACAGAAACACAGAGGTTTAATGGAAACTATTTGTTGTAAAATGAGGAAAAAGTAAATTATATTTGCTGAAACTGAAACTGATTCTAGTTTCTACTCGATTTTCTACTGTGATCCAAAAGGGTGTGAGGGGATAAATGAAGTCACTACGGCGGCAGGGCTGATGGGAAATGTGGTCAAAACTGTGTGTGTGTGTACTTGCTACATAGTGAGGACCGAAACACGTTTTTTACCTACAGAGTGAGGACATTTTGGCCGGTCCTCACAACTTCACAGGGCTGTTTGAAGGTTAAGACTTGGTTTTTAAGGGTTAAAGTCAGGCTGAGGGGCGAGGGAATGCACCGTGTCGAAGACTGTCCTCACAAAGATAGAAGCACGGGGAGGTGTGTGCTCCAGATGGGGTTCATGGCGGGATAAAAACACAGATCAGTCCTGGTTCAGCTGAAGAGTCTCAACACGAAGCAAGGCACTGCTGCTGCCTGGGTTGAGGGTTCAACTCCCACTCCACTGCCAGATGGTGAAAGTTTTACTTGAGTTTTTTGCCGTTTTGGAACCTTTTTGATTGTTTTAATTTTCGTTCTGTTGCTCTTTATTTGTGTCAGTTGTCTTTTCGTATGTGGAGTCATTTCACTTATTTTCTGATCTTTATATTTGGCTTGTTTTGCCCTTTCTTGTTTTTTTGATACTGTGTGATTTCGAATAGTTGTTTGTTTTAAATGTTACTGTTTTTGTGTGGAGCTCAGGAAGACGAGCGAGCACTTTGTGGGAATCCAATAAAGAATAAAGTCACATTAGTCAGTTTTTGGTGCTCTGGCAAGGAGCAATAACAATTAAAGATACAGAAGATGAATGACTGATGAAGTCAACTTCAAGTCAGTTTGTTACCTTAACAGTCAAATTATTTATACAGTATACAGGACTTCGCCCTCTGTCCTCAGACGGTTGGATAAGTAAAAGCTCTTTAACACACACAACAAAAAAGGTCGAAGCCTCAGGGATCCACAGGACGGAAAGAGGAATCGTTTTAGTCAATGACCAAAGTAAAAATTCCAAATATTTGCGTCTCCAGTTTGAGGACTTGCTGTTTACATCACAGTAAACTGAACGTCTGCGGTTGTTGGACTGCTGGTCGGACAAAACGAGTCATTTGAAGAGGTCGCCTTGGCTCCTCGTCACTATTTTGGGACATCGATAAGCAGTTGTTCTTGTTTGGAAAGCCGAACACGAGGACCGATGCTGATATTCATCTGCTTACACGACATGTGTTTGCTAACTGAAACACCGCAGAAGACTCGTGCCGAGGTTCAGCCGCTGGAATCTCCGGCCCGACGTGATGAAAGTGTGTCGACGCTCTGTCCAATAAACAAGCCGCATGAGAGTTTTGTTTCCGAGCGTCGGTGGGCTCGTGGGCACTGTAAAGCCAAACAAACTGAATCCAAAGGATGCAGCAGTCAGCTTTTTCCTCTTTGTTTTGGTGGCTTAAAGGTTAGAGAAGCGCTGGATTTTATTATCGATTAATCTGTTCTCAGGCAGCTTTCGCACCGAACCTGTGTGACGTGGCTTACCTGGCACGTGGTGTGTTTGCCTGTTTTAATTTGGTTCATTTAGGCAGGTATGAAAGCTGCCAATAATACTAATACTAAGATAATGTCAGATAATATCAGTTTCCTGAAGCCCAATGCGACGTCTTCAGATGTCTTGTTTACAATCACATAAGACAAAGAAAAGCAGCAAATCTTCACATTGAAGAAGCTGGAACCAGAGACGTTTTGGCGTTTATGGTTTTAAAAAAAAACGACTTAAATGATTAATTTATTACCAAAATAGTCGCGGATTAATTTTCTGTTGCTCAGTTAATCTCATACTTGTCATTCATCACAGGAAGCCGTTCATTCTGAATTCAACCTCTAAAGATGTGAGACGTTGGGAAGCTGAGAAGATTAAGAGTTTAAATATCGGCCTTTTGACGGACGGGAACGACAACCTGTTTGTTTTGATTCCCTCATAAAACAGAAGCGCACAGTTGTTTTCTACGCGCTTCATTTACAAAATGGAGGAACAGCTGATCTCCGCGGTCAGCGGCTTCCCCGTTCTCTACAGTAGAACTATGATAAGAGGAACGATGCATGGAAACACAAAAGAAAGGGAAACAAACTGTAGGTAGGATTTCATTTCAATGAGTCTTTCAGTTCCACCTGCATTTTCTGGATGTAACACCGCTGTGCTGTGTGTCCCTTCTGCTAACAGAGGCGACGTGGCGAAGGAGGCGTTTGTACTTCCACGTTTGTCGTCATGTTATCATCAGCAGACCAACACAGGTAGCCGAGGTGGAAGTGAGCAACAAGTAGACTGGGGTATTTCTTTATTTCCAACGTGTGACACAAAATAACATTGCTACAAACTGAGCCCAACCCGAGGGTTAAACCTTACAGCACCTCTTCTCCTGATGAACTTCCCTCTCCTCTGACAAACGCTGTCTTCGACGCAGGCCTGGTTGTAAATCTTCCAGGGTTTCATGGCATCGCTCGGGATGATGGTATTAACGTTGTAATGCCACCCTGACGTGTTTGGCTGTAACTGTAACCCAGCCTGAACACAGACCCGGAGAGATACAGATACTGGTTTTAGTGTTTGATCCGTCACACATTCAAAGGTGTTTACATACTGTTTTAATCAAAGACTATTGGCGTCGTCTTGCTTCCTGACGTAGTATTCAGTTGAGGTCTTTGTGACATTGAGCCGGTGTAGCTGGGGAGGCAGAGTGGGTCGCCTGTTAGCTGTAGGGTTGATGGTTTGATCTCTGGCTGTCCTTGAGCAAGACACTCAACCTTTAAACTGCTTCCCATGTGGGGGAAGAAATGTGAGCGTTCAAATCAATGTAATGTCATTATAATTATATATATATATATATATATATATATATATATATATATATATATATATATATATATATGCTTGTACTTATTTGATATCTTGACGTTTTTAAGATATTATTTACATTTTGGCTGCTCAAGTTATCATCCTGTATGCAAAGATTTAAAAAATCTTGAAATTTTATTAATTTATTTTTTTACTTTTTTTTTTTTTTGGGGCTTGGGGATTGTGTATTTTATTTTAGTTTTTTTTAAAATTATTATTATTTGACTTGTTTAATTTTTTTCCTGCACGATTATATTTTATTTCTTGTTAATATCTTAATATCTTGTGCAATCTTAGTTGCAATGTTTTTTCTACAGAGGAAAAGATGTCGTGTACAAATATTCTCATTATCCTTTTTTTCTTTTCTAACTTCATATTCCACTGTGCGCCATTATAATTAGGTGTGTGTGTATATATGGAGGAAAAGTAAAGGATGAATGTAACGGGGGGATAGTGGTGAGTTTTTATTGCTAAACATTTGATTAAGCAGTCAGAAATTGAGTTGAGCTGCGTGTGGATGAAGGAATCCTAACATCTGTAATCTGCAGTTTACAGCAACACTTAAATCACCTCTTTAACAAAAAGCTCTACATAGTTCAGCATGTGGAGGAAGCTGCGTGAATCCTTAGGACGGATCAGAAACGCAGCAGGGATGTGTGTTTTGCCGCTGAGGCGTGTCGTGTTGTTACAGTTCAGCGGTGTCGCCTGCTCGCCGTGTTCAGTCAGAACCGGTTTCCACGTGTCACGGTGCACTCTGGCATTCCTCTCATTGCTCTGTAGATGTTTTGGATTCCCAGCATGCCTCAGGGCGCACGTCTGTGTTTTGGCCAGTGATGTCATCATGATGTCAGCTTGAGGCGCCGCTGTCTGCTTTCAGTGCCGTTGTGCAAGACACCAGGTAACTGTGAACTCGCTCATCGGGTGTTACTCTCCGGCCCTAAAACACACATTTAGACTCGACATCATCTCAGCACTCGTCAGAAGTTTTTATACGTAAAGTTAGTGGTTATATATATTCTGTTAACTGCACATATTTAACTTTTAAAGCTGTTTTAGTGCTCATATAACGTTGAACAGCTAACTTATATATACTATAAGGTTGTCAAAAGCATCGATACTCAGATACGTTTTCGATACCATGTGTTTTAAACGATACGGTATCAGGTAATTATAGTATCGGAAGTATGGAAGCTGTAAAAAACAGATCTACAGCCAGATTTTCAGCCCAAGGCTGCACAGATGAAACAGGGAAGGAAATGAACCGTTTCTGTACCAGCGCTGTGCGCAGGCCGTTATCAAAACAACAAGTTCTATACTAGTTTTCTATCCAAGTGTAAACTTCTGGTGTCGTGACAGCCTTAATATACTATAACTGATGTACAGAGCTTGTTTTGCATGTGAGGCATACGCAGGTGTGTTTCTCAGCTGTATTGATACTCCGGTTATTGATGAACTTGGTGAAGCTGCTCTGGTTGTTTGGTGCTCGTCTCGATCGAACGTACAGTTAATGGCTGTGAGATTCCTCCGCCACCTTCACACTGCGTGGCATGTTTGTGTGACGTAACGCCTGATTAAACACATGGAAGAAATCAATTCAAATCACATTTCCTGTAACTTTAATATCTGTGCACAACTTTAAGGGCGGCCTTAACCTTCTCATGGCTACATACTGTACAGGAATGAATGAATGAATGAATAGTGCTGCGAATACATTTTCAAACAATAAAACAAGTCCAGAAATAGAAAACCAGCGTAAACAACTTTCACAATCCAATCCTCAGACCTTCACTGTCCACAACAAACAGGAGAAATCAAAGTAAATACTAATAGTCCACCATCTTGCCCTCTTTTTCAGGCGTTTGAGACAAAGTTAGCAAACTCTCTTAAATGCTCATAATGTTTTGAATGATGTAATTATTCAGCTGCTGCTCTCTAACGTTCACACAGTAACTGTGATGAGATGACTGATTAAAGTGGACAGATTGGTAGGCGTGCCCTGCAGCCTGCAGGCGACACACCTCGAACATTGTTCCCTTTTAAAGATCAACAGTCGTGACCTTATTCTGCACCAGTGAAAACATCATCAGCGCTGTCGGATGTCGGGCGCTTTAAAACGAAGTGTTGCTCTTCGGCCTCACAGATGCTCTGTGGCAGAGTTTTGGTGCTGGCCTCCTGTTCAGGCGCTGATCCAGGGCGGAGAGGTCGATCCAGGCCAAACCCCGCAGGGTGTCGCTGTGTGTTTGGCACCAGCGGGCCGTAATTACCGGCAGCTACCGGCCAACTGAGGCCGGGTTTGGCTGCGGCTGCTGACCGGCCTCTCTGGCCAGAACGCAGCCGGCGGTCATTTAGAGGTCGACTCTGACTCGAGTCTGGCTGCTGGCAAAAACAATCCCGTTTTATTTTACACACAGCTGCTTCTGTGGCCTCTGGTTTCTGTTATTTACACTTCTGACATCACGTTGGCCTGCTAGATATCTGAGATGATCAATGTCGTAAGATTTGACAAATATTTTAAGGTATATTTAAAGAAGAACAATAACTGGCTGGTGGTTTGCCTTTGACATCTTATATAAACACATTCAAAGGTGTTTACATACTGTTTTAATCAAAGACTATTGGCGTCGTCTTGCTTCCTGACGTAGTATTCAGTTGAGGTCTTTGTGACATTGAGCCGGTGTAGCTGGGGAGGCAGAGTGGGTCGTCTGTTAGTTGTAGGGTTGGCGGTTTGATCTCTGGCTGTCCTTGAGCAAGACACTCAAAAGCAAACACAACACGAAACATCTTGATGTTTGTATTGAAACTGTCTATTAAAACTTTGCAGCAAGCAGGAAGAGAGAGAAGGGGAAATAAAAATCTAATTTGGACATTGAATTAGTGCACAGACAGTCTCTAATGTGAGGCTTTACTGCTGTTCTCTGTTTAAATGACATGTAAACTTGACTGTTTTGGGGTTTTGGACTGTTGGTCGGACAAAACAAGACAGCTGAAGACGTCACTGCCGGCTTTAGAAGAGTTTGCTCTGTTTTCTGACCTTTCAGAGACCAAACAATTGATCGAGTAACAGTCCAAATAACAAAACAATCACATCATTTAGAAAAGAAAAGTACGTTGATGTAAACTTCAGTCAACGGTTGAGAGACTGTGTATAAATCACCATGTTTAATGTTGGTGGTTACTAAAATGATAATACAGGATTGTGTGATATGACAATGCAAACAGTATTTTCTGCAGGGCTGCAGTTAACAGTTCTTTTCATTTTAGCTTAATCTGCAGATTATTTCCTGAATTAATCGATTAATCAAATTGTGAGACGTCAGAAAACAGTGAAAAATCGCAGCTGTTTTAGCGGTTTTGCAGACCCCAAACTGACATCTTGTTTTCTTGTCCATGTTTCTTGTTTTCTATCACATAAGACGGAGGAATGCAGCAAATCGTCGCAATCAGGAAGTCGCTTGAAAACTTACTTGAAGATAATTAAATTAAAAGACTTATTTGAATCATCGTTTCAGCTTTAATTGACCTTTTCCACGGCAGACACGTTATCTGCACTAACGATGGCTGCATTCCATTATGTGTCCCAGTAAGCCATGTCAGCGAGCGAGCATGCACAGCATCACCTAAATGGAATGCAGCCATCATTAATGTTATTAATCCCACCTGTTCTTTCAAAATGTCTCCTCTGAGAGTTTATAAAAGGACATTTCAGACTCAAACAAGAAGGATTCAAAGGTGTTTCCCCCCAGAACACATTCAGGAAAATCTTCAGTGGTTTTATTTACACCTGATGGGCTGCAGGACGAGGTCTTCCTGGTGTGTTGGGTGCAGGCGTCGGCACACGTCAGGTCCGCGGCCTGCATCATGCCGCCGCAGCGCCGCGTGTCGTAACACACAACAAACCACAGAGGAGCTGTGTGTGTGTGGCGTGTTGGCCGGCGGCCATCTGTTCTTTATTGTCTGTCTCTGATACCGTTTCTCTCTCAGTCTTTTATCTCTGACTTCCTCTCAGGTGTTCCCCGCTTCTCTCGCACATCTCATCCATTCGCGTCCGCGAGATACTTTGATGCTGCTGCCCTCTCAGCCTCCTCTCTGTCACACGCTCGCCTCTTCATCTTTCACTCCGTTAACATCTCTCCTTTTTCCATCAGTCTTTCCATCCATCCCTCCGTCTCCTCCTGGCCTGCGTCCAGCTGTTGTTCAGTAGTTGTGTTGGATCTCCACCCGTGTGGTTTCTCTTCAGACTGCTGCCTTTTCACAGTTGACTCTCTCTTGACTGTGGTGATGTAGTTTATATGCACATGTCTGTATTTATGACACAATACTACTCTTCGTTCGTGGTTTTGAGTGAAATGTCTCAACAACTATTGGACGGATTGTGATGAAATGTGGTTCAGTAATTCAGGACGAACTGTAATAACTTTGGTGATCCTCAGACTTTTCATCTAGCGCCACCATCAGGTCGACATTTAAATTTGTCCAATACTTTGGTTTAAGACCAAATACCTGCAGAACTAAAGCCACTTTGTGGTTACTGCTAATTAGCTAATGTTAGCATGCTAACACACTAAACTGAGATGGTGAACACTGCCTGCTAAACATCAGCATGTTAGCATGCTGACGTTAGCATTTAGCTCAAAGCATCTGAGCCGCTAACATCGCTGTAGACTGTCTTGGTTGCAATTAGAGCTGAAACAATTAATTGATTAGTCGATTGACAGAAAAAAATTGGAGTTGTCATTTGTTTAAGCAGAAATGCCAAAGTTTCGGCTTTAACTTTCACTATTTTCTGACATTTTATAGACCAAAAAAATAATGTTCAGATTAATAGATAATGCAGATAACCATCATTTGCATCCCTTGTTGCGATGCTGTGTTTTATTAACAGTAAATGTCACCGTTTTTAAACTTACTTGTCCTGGTAAACAGGGTTCTCAGAAAACCTGCTCTCCGTCAGTCTCCACAGTATAAATAAAGTTTATTTTGAAAGGAGTCAGAAAACAAACCTTTTTATTCCGCTGGTTTGTTGATTCCAAAGTTTGAATGTTTGGTTGACTGAAGCCAACAACACTTCCACAAGGATTAACATCCCTGAATCACCTCATTTATACTGGAAGTGCCCCCCTCCTGCCCCCCCAGTCCTTTCTGAACCCTTTATATGGATCACCGCCATCGTATTGGTATTCGATATATAAATAGTGTGTTTAGTGGTCTCAGTTGTACCTGCTGTGTTCCAGGTGACTCGTCCATGTCGGTTGAGGCTGAAGTGTTTGGACACGACTTTAAACATCAGTCTGATCTCAGTTTAGATCTTCCTGCTGCTAAAAACAGATTTCAGATATTTGGACTTGAAACATCTGATTAAACATTTGGATCATAATATTTTTGCCTGATGGGGGGGAAAAGGCAGATAGCGGGTATCATCTGGAGGTTCATCTTCTTATGGAGAACCACGCTGACAGACCAGCTCCCGAACGTTCCCCTCTCTATAAACACCTTCCTGTGTATGTTTTCAGCCTGCGCCACATTAGGAATACGTCAGCTTCGACCGGTGTACATTTTAAAAGCGTACTTGGTGAAATAATGGAGGAATTTTTTAATAAAAAATGTATTATTTTGTCTTTTAAGAAACTGGTTTTGATCTCAACGGTTCAATCAGCTTTAAATGCCGAGATTAGATCCACCACTTTCTGCTTTCTACTTTCGCCTCCATCATGATATATAATATATTATTAATACTGTATATCATTTTAATTTAAACTGAGCATCTTGAACACAAAAATGTCCTTCTGTGTGAGTAAATTTACATCTTTAACTTAACACTTAAGTCAGCTTACGTCACTCTACGCCTCCTCTCTAATAGATCGTGTTTTCAGGAATGAAGAAGAATAAAATGTACTCTTTCAAACCTTTAGAGTCTCTGTTAAAGTTTTTTATATTTAAGATGAACATATTTGACACAGAAGGGACCGTGAACATTTTAGATTCCAGCGAGGAAATGAAACTTAGAGTTGTGGCAGTCCTGGCTTTCATTTGCATCTTTTGATCTTCATCTTGTTTTATCCCTCACTTCCTCTCCCTCCTTTTGTTTTTTTTCCCTCTTTTAATACATTGTTTCTCTCTGTGTCTTCCTTTGTAATTTACCCATGATGCTCTGCTGGCGTCCACATGGTTTATCCTGTCTCACGGTGCTGATGTAGCGAGGTAAAGCCATATGTGAGTGTTTTCTATTTCTAATTGTGCTGATAAGCATCTTTTCCACTGAGGTGTGTGTGTTTGTAGAAACACAAACAGATCTGGTCTCATATCTTAAACACTGCGACGTGTTTGTGTTCTCTGAAACATTTTAAAGTGATCTCGTGTTGTTCGGAGAGGTTTTGAACCTATTTGAAGTTGAGTATAACTCAGAGTAACAGTTCAGACCTTGTTAGAGCAGATTCTGGGTCACAGAGACGTTCTTGTTATCCTGTTTGTTCCTGTTGCGTCTCGGCCGTTGTGTTTCTGTCTTCCAGCTGCCTTCACGTCAACACACTCTCTTTGTGTGGCCCTCGTAAAACGCAAATATGTCACTCAGTCGGACTGAATATTTAGGAAATGCAGCAAGTTGAAAGTAGCAGCTTATGGCAGTGTCTGGATTTTTTTCTTTAGGTTTATGATTACAGGTTTTTGGTTCTTTAGATTTTGGGGAAAAGTCTTCTAGCTAAAAGGGTTCTTCGTTTGAAGATTTGCGGTCTTGGGTTGTTTGGTATGTAAACCGAAGGACTGGGGAGTTAAGTCAGTGTTAAGTCCTGTTTTCTTTAGGTTCAGAGCTCTTTAGTGCTTCAGTTTTCAGATATAAGAGCTTTAGTTGGCGGGTTATAGGATCAGGAGTCTTTACATTCAGGGATAAAGATCATGGGAGGTTTGGTGTTAAACTTGTTGGGATTGTTTTGGTTTAAAATTGAAGCTCTTCTGTTAAGGGTTAAGGCCGTTTCAGACTTTAGCTTTAATCACATGGAAGGAGACAAACTTCAGGCACTCTTGCAAACTGAAGTTTGTCTCCGTCCATGTGATTACCTCAAACCCTTTTTCTTGAGTGAGGGTTTAATGATAAGGATCAGTCCTCGAGCGCACCGCCACTTCTTACGGACGTAAGGTTAAGCTGATGCAGTCGTGGCTTCAGCAGAGAAAGACAAAAGTAAAATGCTTCATAGCCGATCAAATACGTTCCTGTTTCCTGTCTCATTGTATTATAAACAGTGCACTGTTGGAGTGTCTGACAAACCTTCAAGCTCGTTGATTGAACTGAGCGTCCTGCATTTACCTGCTCCTGTAGCGACCGCACCACTGCAGCCCGTTGTGTTGAACGCAGTGATTTTGCTGATCTGAATACCAGTTAAAAGTCTTTGATTCATAACTTTCAGGGTTCAAAGTTTTGGGCTCTTATGGTTTTTTCGGTTTTGTTCAAAGGTCTGGGGGATCTTTAGGTTCGGGGGTTAAAAGGTCTTGGTTTGCTGTGAGATTGAAAGTCTTGGATCTGTTGGGCTAAAGGTCTTGAATTCCACAGGTTTAAGGTTAAAGGGTTTGTGGTTTTTATGTTCAGGATCAGTGTTAAATATTTGGATCTTAGGGTTGACCTGCTGTCAGCCTGCTGTGTTATTTAGGGTTTAGAGTCCTCAGGCTCTTGGGTTTTTTAGATTTAGGTTTCATGGTCCTTGGGTCCTTTGGTTTAGGGTGAAAGGTCTTGGGTTCTTGAGGGTTTGTTTTAAAAATGTTGATGTGAAGTCTTGTATTTTCGCAGGTTTAAACATGTCTGGTTCTTCGGGTTGATGGTGAAACATCTTCAGTTATTCCGGGTTTTTGTTGGAGGTGAAACCTCTTTTGGTTCAAAGGTCTTGGGTTCTTAAAGTTTTGGTTGAACTGTCCTTAAACGACTAATATTTGCCTTTCTGAAGCATCCGACATTGTCATCAGCAGAGATCGGTGATCATTTGGTGACACTGCAGCATGTTGCTTCCTCATTAATAAACCTCAAACTGTGGAAGAACATGTTCGTGCTCATACATGTTCTCCTGCTCGCCGAGGGAGAACCGAACATAAAAATAGAAACAAACGAGTGAAATGAAAAGAATTAATAATGGAGGTTATTCTGGAGAGAGAGTCCTGACGCTTCACTTTGAAGGCTTCCTCCGTGGTGTTTTAGTCTTTTTCTCTTCTTTTATCTCTCTCTCTCTCCTTGGTTCTGCAGCACAGAGGGATGGATGGAGGAGTGTTTTCAGTCCCATGACGCTCGCTCTCATTTCTAAGTTTTTCCTCCCCGAGCGATGACGAAGTGGAAGAGCTCTCCATCCTTTTCTCTTCATCTCCATCCATCTGTTTCGCTCCATCTGTTTTCTCCCTGTCCTTATTTCTCTCTAAATGTCTGTCCTTTTTATTCCTCTCAGTCTTCCTTTCTGTTTTTCCCTTCAGTCTCCGTCTTCTTTCCTCTTTCCTTTTTCATTATCCCCCTCTTCATCTGTTGCTCAGCTTTTTCTTTTAATCCTGTTGAGGTGTCTTTGGCTCAGGTGGTAAAGCGGGTTGTTTTTGAATCATAGGGTTGGTGGTTCGATCCTCAGGCTCCTACATGCCGAAGTGTCCGTGAGCAATTCCTTGAAGCACTTTGTATAGCATCTTCTCCTTATGTGGTTATAAAGTGCTTTAACCCTCTTTCCATTTCGATTTGTCTCTTCCTCTTTTTCGTGATCTCCATCTCATCTCTTTATCTCTTTTATTCTGGTATCAGACACGATATCACCCCGATAAAGTCTCTGGATGCACCAGTTCCACTACCTAAACTCGTGGTCTCTGCTGATACTGAGTACCGATACTGATGCTCTCTTTTCCCCTACTTTTAAACTCCGTAAACCTCGCTGTGTGGAAGTCATTGGGATGGTTTTTATGTACAGTAACATGGCGTCAGGGGCTGCTGTGGCGCTCAAACCGTCGGCCCGTGACTGAATGGATGTAACTGATGGCAAAAACACAGATTTTTAAAATGACATTGACAAAGACAAGACGTCTTGAGCGCCGGGCATCGGTCTTGATCTGCCTTCACCGCCCAGTGACTAAATGAATGAACGGTTCCAGCTTCACTTTATTCAGAAAACCCTGATTACACACAGAAACATCGGTTGTTGGTGCTGTCAGCTGACTAATGTGACACTTTAATCACTCCGTCACTCCATCTCCTTGTCTTCCTCATCCTTTCTTCCACACAGACACATCAGTTACGAAGCGTTTGTGTTGTTTTCTTTGTGTGTGTGTGTGTGTTTGCCAGTTGATGGATTAATGGAGTTCAGGTGTGGCGCCCACATGTTCCAGATGTTTTTGTTTCAGTGTATTTTTTCTTACCCAGAAGCCCCTCTGAAACTCTTCTGGACTTTCCCTCCTCTTGCTGACTCAACACAGTTGGGTCCAATCAGCACCTTTTTTATGTCTCTGTTGCTGTCTGGTGTTCGTACACTCGTCAGCAGGAAAACAGGACAAAAAACTGAGATTTTGGGTTGAATGTCCGAGCAGAACACTATTATACAGCATTATAATCAGCTGTCCCTCAGGTGGACAGTCTGCTAACTGTTTCATGTAAAAATGTCTTCCTGGTATCCCGCCTGTCCGCGATAATCGTCATAAAGCTACAGCCGCAGAACACCAGCTGACAGCTGCCAAAGATCATCCTCTCAGAAAGATGCTCCACTCGTTCACCATTTTCTGAACCCATTATGTTTGTTTGTAGCTCCGTGGAGATGCATGGAAATCTAGAAAGAAATCTCAACAACACGCCGTGTGCGCTAAACAAGCTGACTGGTTGATCCTGTCGGGAGGCAGTTTGAAATTACTTTATGTACAAGTACATAAGGGTGGGAGTTAAAAACAGCCACGTGAACATCTCCAGTTGACCGTGCACATTTGCTAATCGCTAATTACTCCCAGCGAAACTGTGGATCTCTGAGGAGGCAAATAGCATGACGTAGAAGCAGTGTATTTAGCTCTGTTGTAGACAAACTAAAACGTACTGAAGATAAAGATCAACAGTGGACAAGTGGAAGTGCTTTGAGAAGTTTCCATGGATGGTTCGACATGTTGACATGTTTAGGGCTGCAGCTAATGATTGTTTTCATCATCGATTAATCTGTTGATTATTTTTTAGGTTAATGAATGAATTGTTTAGTCTATAAGACGTCAGAAAAGAGTCCAAAGGGACGTCTTCAAATGTTTGTTTTGTCTGTCCAACAGCCCAAAATCCAAATATATATTCTGTTTACATTGAAAAGCAGCAAACAACGAATGTTCGACTTTTTTGGCTCTTTCATCATCAAAATATTTTTGCCGATTGATTTTCTGTTGCTTGACCGTTGGATTAATCGACTGATCGTCTCAGCAGTAGGGATGGTTCTTTTTGCCGTGAATGTGGTTCTGAATTCAGGGGTGATCCCCGGGAAATGTTATACCCGAGGCGGTAAGCCACCAAAACCCTGATGCACTGCGTCCGCTGATCAATATAGTTGAACAGTAGTCACACTTATTAAATATACAGCATGTGCTGTGTGAAATAGCATCTCTTTCTTGCTCTCTTATAAAAGTGTATTGATCGTTAAGAGGTTGGCGGAGGCGGCCCACCTCTGCTATAAAACCCTTTGACTCATAACATCGATTTTTGCTGGAATATTCCTTCAACGTTAAACCTCAACAGCCAGTTGAACCGTCACCCAACCGCCATCCTGATGGTTGGTCACCTGGCGAAGCGGCTAATCGTGGCCCGCCGGTGACTCTCCCCCCCCCCGACGGTGGATCATACTGGGAACCAGCAGAGGG
Organism: Siniperca chuatsi; assembly: GCF_020085105.1. Taxonomy (NCBI): domain Eukaryota; kingdom Metazoa; phylum Chordata; class Actinopteri; order Centrarchiformes; family Sinipercidae; genus Siniperca; species Siniperca chuatsi. The sequence goes on along the minus strand of NC_058065.1, from coordinate 2,210,663 downwards.
GAACTGGAGGGCCCCCCGAAAAACAGGAAGCAGCTGGATCAACATCCTGCCTGGCAGAGAGGGAGGGGTCACGCCGGCACAGGCCGGCGTTTGTAAAAACCTCAACAATGTCCTCCTGTGTGTGTCCGCCGGCCAATAGGGAAGCTTAATTCTGGATTCTTTCCAGTCAGATACCAACCACACACACACACACACACACCACACACACACACACACACACACACACAGTGGCAGCATCGTTACTGGCATCAGCACTAATAATAGTAGAGACCTCCAGAATCCAACAGTGGTTCAAAGAGGCACTTCTTTTGGTATTTCATTATGGACCAAATATGCACTTTTACTATGAAAGGATGAGCTGTTACTTCCTGATTCATACTGTATCATAGCAACATCTGGAGAACAACTCAACAGCTGTTTATTTCTCAGTGTTTTCAGCTGTAGGAGAGACCAGTAGTAGTGCAGAAGTGAAGCAAAGTCAACTTACAGCCTCTTGTCAAAGATTGCATATTTGTGTTCGCTCCATTGGCTTTCTCAGATTGTTGAATTGGAATATGTTCAGATACCTGAACAGGTAAAACTACACTGTGTGTCATAAGAACCAGCTGACTTTCCTCCAGTCAGTTTTTCTTGTGAATTACCTTTAAAATGATTCAGATACAACAAGGGAGAAGCAGATTTACCTGCAGGGTTTATGTTCTTCATGCATATCAGACATGTATTTAGGCCCAAGGCCTTAATTGATTCATAAACTTCTATAACTAACGGGAAACACAAGTAAAGTCATTATTATTAAGTCTTATTATTGCTACTGGTAGCAGTATGGTAGTATCACTTAACACATGTAGTGTTTTGTATTTTTCCAGAACAAAATCTGATTCTGATTCAGATTCTGGTTAAAATTCAGCTGATTTTATGTTTGACTGTGAAGTGACGCACAGTCAGGTTTCAGGTGCATCCCAAACAATGAAAGTTAGTAAATCTGTCAAATTCTCTGCAGAGGTTTGGTGACGTTACAAGAATGTAGCAGGATGCATTATGTGTGCTTTGGTTTCACATGTTCAAATTCCAGCAATAAACAAACTTAACGACTGGAAAAGTCTTGAATATGATTGTCTAAATTCAAGTCCTTAAAAGTTCTTAAATACCAAGAAATACTGCCTTTTTGGAGTCTTGAAAATGGTTTAAAATATGACTTTACACTGACCATGTAGACCTCGAACACATCAGAGAGGACGGACGTGTAAATCCTGGAAAACCATGAGAAAAACCCTTTTTTCCTCCAGACGTTCTCGAAGGCTTTTAGCTCTCTCTCTCTGGTGGAGAGACACGGTGAGTCTATAGGCTGACACAGATTGCTGCTTATATATTAGTAAAGAGGGGCAGAAGGCTCTAAGAGGACCTGGCCCACTGGCCTACTTAACACAGAGGCCCAGGTGTTGCAGAGACCAGCAGGGTTAATGTTAAGTGGGAGCTTGTGGTTCTAGGGGCCCTGTAGGAGGTTGTGGTGGGTATTAAACAGGTTTTAGAAATCCTTTAGGTGGTTCTAGGGGCCCTGTAGGAGGTTGTGGTGGGTATTAAACAGGTTTTAGAAGTCCTTTAGGTGGTTCTAGGGGCCCTGTAGGAGGTTGTGGTGGGTATTAAACAGGTTTAGAAGTCCTTTAGGTGGTTCTAGGGGCCCTGTAGGAGGTTGTGGTGGGTATTAAACAGGTTTTAGAAGTCCTTTAGGTGGTTCTAGGGGCCCTGTAGGAGGTTGTGGTGGGTATTAAACAGGTTTTAGAAGTCCTTTAGGTGGTTCTAGGGGCCCTGTAGGAGGTTGTGGTGGGTATTAAACAGGTTTTAGAAGTCCTTTAGGTGGTTCTAGGGGCCCTGTAGGAGGTTGTGGTGGGTATTAAACAGGTTTTAGAAGTCCTTTAGGTGGTTCTAGGGGCCCTGTAGGAGGTTGTGGTGGGTATTAAACAGGTTTTAGAAGTCCTTTAGGTGGTTCTAGGGGCCCTGTAGGAGGTTGTGGTGGGTATTAAACAGGTTTTAGAAGTCCTTTAGGTGGTTCTAGGGGCCCTGTAGGAGGTTGTGGTGGGTATTAAACAGGTTTTAGAAGTCCTTTAGGTGGTTCTAGGGGCCCTGTAGGAGGTTGTGGTGGGTATTAAACAGGTTTTAGAAGTCCTTTAGGTGGTTCTAGGGGCCCTGTAGGAGGTTGTGGTGGGTATTATACAGGTTTTATAAGTCCTTTAGGTGGTTCTAGGGGCCCTGTAGTTAGTTTTAAGATGTTCTGGTGGTCATTGAGAATACATTTGATAAATATTTCTGTTTTGGCCTTCCATCAACACTACACCTGAGCTTTTAACGCTCAAAAACAGATATTTTTCAAAAACACGGCAGTCCAGATTTGTCCTGTGAATCTTTCAAATGGGAGCTTTTCTAAAAAGCTGACAAAAGATTGTCGAGTGATCTCTTTTGTCTGGTTGCTGACGCCTCAAGGGTTTCTATATTTGTGACAACCTGAGATTCGGTCCAGATACCAAAGAAAAGTGTTTTTGACACCTTAGTTTGGATAATATAAACACGTTTTATCACTTTCTTTTTCATTTCACAAAATACACCCGGCTGCTCAAATACAGTCTGGAGTTAGAATAAATTTAGATCAGGAAACATCTGCTTCTGCTGCATGACGTTATTTCAGTAATCGACACTTCGGGCACATTTTGATCGGTACTCAGAAAGCTTTGAGGTTAACTAACCGGCCTGTCAGTGACCCTGTGCTTCTGTACGTTTGTGTTGGAAAGCAGCTGATTCAGTGTGATGTGTGTGTTGTGATGATAACACTGACACTATCACACTGCAACAACACACACTTATGTAGCTGAATGTGAACAGCAGCAGGCGGTAACAGTTAATGGGTGTGTGGGAGGAACATCACTTTGACCTCCCCCCCATTTCCCATGACCTCTCAGCCTCACTGCCTCTGCTCTGGGTCTTAAACACAACACACACATTCAGACTCAAGAAGCTTCGAACTGACTAGTTACAGACAAAGTCTTTCTACCTGTTCTGAATGCGAAAGTTCATCTTAAGATCTCCAGTCGTTCATCGTTTTAAGATAAATGCAACATTTGAAGCTTTGGGCCCATAACTGACTGACATTTTCTTTAATTGAACTCGGTTTAACGTTGCTTTGTCCCACGCTGTGTCTGTACGTGTCCTGTTATCCTGCTCAGTCTGCCATGGCCCTCAGCCTGCTGTCAGTCATCTGTCGGCTGTAATGAGACTCTTCATCCTCCTCCTCTTCCTCAGTTGTCCTGCGTGACTCCGCTAAGTGGGAGCAGATCGGCTCCCTTGTTGTTGACATGGCAGGTCGAGTGCACGGCGTGCTCAGCAAGAATGCTGTTGCTAGGCAACTGACAACCAAAATGGATGCAGACGAGTAGAAAACAAAAACTAGCTTTGACATTTTAAGGAAATTGTTCATTCAGAGCATCAGAACAGTTTTTACTCATGAATTTGTGAGTTCTCTTGTTAACGTGCTGAACTCGAGCGCACCTGAACGCGCCACACGTTCATTACATTTGATTGATGATTTATTTTTTTTTCCTTCTCTGTCTCTTACAGATGCATTCGTGAACAGTCAGGAGTGGACGCTGAGTCGAACGGTACCAGAACTGAAAGTGGTGAGCTCAAAAAAATTCAGATTGGTTTTGTTGTCGCGACCAAAATGAAAGGATAGGTTCAGATGTTTTCAGGTGTGTCTTAATAAAATAATAAACGATGTGTTGTTTCCATGAGACGGACGTCTCCAGGAGCACTGCAGTGAGGATGTGGCCTGAAACAAGGAGCGTGATTTGCGGAGACCTCTGTAACTGCTGTGTTACCTGCATGTGTTTAGAGAAAACTTCACTTCTTAATCTGACATTGATCCCCCTCCCCCAGGGCATTGTGGGTAACCTGGCCAGTGGTAAGTCGGCGCTGGTCCACAGGTACCTGACGGGAACGTACGTCCAGGAGGAGTCACCTGAAGGTAAGAATACCGTTCCTTCTTCCTGTCAGTCTTTCTGTCTTTCTGAGGTCCGGCTGGATCTGTGTTTCTGTGTTTCAGTGTTGTCTGTTGGTCCTCGAGACAAAAAAAAAAACAAAACAAAAAAACCCGAAACATCCAGCATTTTTGTGCCAATCTCATCCAGCTTTACCGCGACCGCCTCCTCTTTCCAAGATGAGATGAAAAAAAAAAAAAAAAAGAAAAGTAGATTAAATCAGCTTCAAAAACCAAGGAGAAAATAATAAACTGAGGCTGGATTAAAAACGCGGCTGGCAAAATAAGACGTCAACAACCTGCGGCTCCTGCACGCAACCGGCCAAAGCTCGAATCCTCTCCCGTCCCGGCTGTGTCTCCGTGTTTCTAGAAGCCTTTCGCTTCCCTTCCCTTCTCAGTCTGCGCTCAAAGGGAAACAAAAGCACAGATCTGAACGTCGGAGCAGAAAAGAGCTCCAGAGAGCACTTTAGACTAGTTGCAGTTGTTTTTCTGACTTGAAATAAAAACGTACGCAGTTTATGTTTGGGATGAGTAAATACAGGATGCATTAAAAGCTTTCAACAGTCTCATTCCTCCTGTCTTTAATGCAGAACTCAGCCGTACAGGCTCCAGTTTGATATGTTTCGATTGTAAAACTGCAGATATGTCGTGTTTTGAGCTGTTTTAAAGGATAATTCTGCTTTACTACAAATTGGGTCTTATTTTTGTAGGTTTGTTTATCATTTTTATCAGTAATAACAACATTGCACTCACTAATGGCTGAGATCTGGCAACATGGTGACAGCTGTAATAAACTGGAATTATCTTTTAAAAAGAACAAAATAACTGATCAAACGGACACAGTAGCAAATATGAAACTTGGTTTCACCCACTTTCTCTCCAGAGCTCCTTAATCTTTCATGTCATCCTTTGTGAACAAATAAAATATAGCGTCTCTGCTCACACGCCCTGCGGAGACGGCCATATTCCTCATCCAATATTAAAGCTGCTGCTCCCCTCCACGTACTGTACAGCCTCCCCAGGCAAAGACCCACTTACACTAAATCCCATGTTCCTTTAATATTTCACTGCTCGCGCCTTTCCTCTCTGGAGGCTGGAGAAGCTTCCTCGTGGATCGTGCACACAGAGAAACTCCCACGTTTCCACTGGGTGGGACTAACGGATGAGGTTCATCATCTTCGACCCTCAGCAGGTGTTTTCAGTCATGGACGAGCGCTGGATCAGACCAACGGAAGCTACTTCGTTTAAATAAGTGGTCCTTTTCCTGTCAGAGATCACCTCTCGTGTCCAGATATAACGCGAGATCTGGTGCAGCAAGCCCAGCATCGAGACATTTATTGTGAAAGGGTTATCAGTAAGGAGTTTGACCTCCTGCCTTCAGGCCGCCGCTGCAGGATGCTCGAAACAAAGACACGGCGCGTTGAAAGGCTGAATCTCTTACTGCAACTCAGAGACTTACACACTGTATTTGGTTCTTTATTAAGTGATGATTATAAGTGTTTCTATTTCTATTTGTGGCTGGTTTTTATTTCTTATTTTCAATAGGTATATTTATTCTTTAATATTCTATTCTTTTATTTATGTTTTTATAGATATATATTGTTTTTATGTCCTTGACAATTGGTTGTTGCTGTTTATTGAACCTTCAGGATACTAATAAAATTGAAGTTAAAGATCTGCCGTTGAGAAAAGGGATCCTTAACTGACTATTGGACGTGTCAGTAGTTCACAAAATGCAGGTTTTTGCCAAAATAACTTCCTGCACAAATGTTTCACATTAAAAGCCTTCAAGTGGCTCCTTTTCTTTACAGGCTTTTTATTTGAAAACCTCTGCAGGAAGTGTTGAGTTTACTGACTGTAGCTCAGCAGCGATCGAACAGCAAAGTAGAAGTGATTGTGTTTTAAAAGAGAAACTCGGAGCAGCACAGTAGTGAGTATCACATGACTGTTGTTGTCATACAGGTACTGAATACAGGTAATTACACCCCTCCTCAAGGTTTTTGAATACCAGCTGCTGTTGGGGATTTTATGGTACCTTTCAGGACTTTTCAGGACAGAAAAAAGTCAGATCCCTACTCTAGAGTCAAGAAAAGACCTAATTACCACTGTGTATATCTCAGTAAAGGGGGTATTACTTTCTCTGCTTGGAACTGCAGCCAATTAACCCTTCTTGACCTTTCTGTATGTTTAAAGCCTTGAAAACCATCAAACGTAGTTTATTTGGGATGAAAACTGCTGCTTTTGTCTTGTGGGGACCCACCCGGAATCGGCCCACAAACCAATTTTAGCTCCGGGTCCCTCGGCGGAGAAACTAGGCCTTCACTGTTCAGAGGCAGGGAAAGTAGGGGTGAACTTAAAGCTAAACGTTACATTTTTTCAATGAATGTCACCAGATAGAAAGGGACTCGGAGGGGTTGTGTTCAGCAAAAAGCTTCTCCACAACTCCAAGCAGAGATTTGGCCGCAGGGATCCAAAAAGTTGGTGGTGATGGGGAAACCCCAGGGCAGATTATTTCTGAGGTGTGCGAACAGAAAAATGAGAAAATCGTCTTTAGCAGTGACGTACCTCTTCTTAAAATGCCCTCTGTGGCTCTGCAGCTCCGGCCTCCAGACTGCTAAATGCCCAACGGTCTGTTTCCACCGCTCGGCCTTAATTACACCACGGCTCTGCCAAAAGCAACACGACACGGCTTTTCAAGCAGCTTCGCATACCGTATCCGAGCCAGCCCTAAACAACAGCAGAAATCTTTGATCTAATTACTTGGCACAGCTGCCCATCGAGGAATTAAATAAAAAACTCTTTGATATCGTTGCATAACCACCGACAAATAAAAGGAGCTTCAGTGGAAGAGAAGAACTGGGGAGCTGATGTGTTGTTTTTAAATTCCTGGGATCTAAAATAAGCGGGAGCCTGGATTCCCATGGCGATTGATTGGGAGCGGAGTTGGTGGCTTGTGAGCGGCAGGGCGACCGCAGCGCCACAAAGCCACTAACCAGCGCTATTCTTAGGCTGCAGGCTGGAGCCTCTGCTGCAGACGCTGCACTCACATCAGCTCCTGCAAACGGTTTCCTTCAGCTCCTCCGTCAGACTTCACAGCTGTCGCCAAACCTCCTACCTGTTGAGGTCTGAGCATCGCAGCGAACATTTAGTTGTTTTGTCCAAACTCTGCCCTCCAAAACTCTTCTTTGTGCTGCATTCAATGACACTCAGACTCGTAGGTTTTCATGTTTATCTAAAAACAGTGCGCTGACCTTTTCAAGTAGATGTTTTAAGAATAAAAATGCTGCTGATTCAGCTTCTGATCAAGGCTTCTTGATTAATCGATTCATTGTTTGGTCTATTAAATGATATTAAAGATAATCAGTTTACTATCACATATGACAAAGACAAGAAGCAAATCTTTACAATTTAGAAATCTGAACTGGGATTCGTTTAGTTTTCTGTCATACGACTAATTGATGAATTGCATCAGCTCTACTTCAAACTTCAGATGTCAGAGTGTCCTTGAACGCACCGACAGTACGAGCTGACATGACAATAAAAAGACATAAATGTTCACAGTGATGGATCATGTATCCCGAACTGAAGTGAACTGAAACCACCGGCTCTGAAAGTATCAATCAATCTGAAAACCTGTGATCTGCTTTGGAAATTGATCGGCAGGAACGTCAAATATCTGCAGTTTTTAGTTAAACCACCAGTGCGGTCTGTTAAGGCAACAACAACCGTGTGAGGATCCAGTTCGGAGGTGGGGGTGTCTAATCTGAAAATGCCCCCGAAAAACCCAGAAAGTTAAACTGAAGCCGAGCAGCCGCACATGGAATCCATTAAAACAGAAAGGAGCTTTGGTTGGGAAATCACCCGCAGCCACTAAACTAATGCTGCTGACTGTTAGTGTAGCTGCTGCTCACACAAGTAGCCAGACTTCATTCAGAGATTCTATTGTTTTCTAAAAACTGGCTGATACGCATTTGTTTGTGTGACTTCAGCGGAAAAAGAAATATGGGGAGTAATGTGGCAGTAACGCCAGCAGAGCTTGATTCCCTCTCACTCGTATATTTCTGTGAGGACTGGTGCGTACGTCCAGGTGCATTAAAGTGTTTTAAACAGCCTGTCTTAAAGTTTACTGAATAGGTCAGTGAGAGATTCATAATAACAGTTTCGGTAAGTTTCCCAGAGTCCCAGCATGCGTTTGTTGCGATCCTGAAAATGTCATCAAACTGAAAAGTTACCCAACAACAGTAAACAGGTCCAGCCTTGATCTTTTAAATCTTTGTCCTTTTCTTCTTCTGCAGGAGTTTGAAGTTGTTCTGATGTTTTTGTGACCTGGTTGTTCTCTTTTCTCCTATTTTTCTCTTTTTCCGTCTTTCTTTTGTCTCCATAATTTCCTTTTTACGTCCTTGTTCGGTCTGTCTCTCTCGTGTCCTCTCTTTCACTCTCTCCTCTCTGTCCTCATACATTTTCCTTTCATCACATTTTTGGTGTCCTTTTTTTGCTGCTGAAACTTTGACTCTTTTTCACTCTCTTGCATCTGTTCATCGTTTTGCCCTGATGAACTCGCGCTCTCTCGGGGTTTCACTGTGCATGTATTAACTGTGGCTGCATCTTTGATGGGTTTTTTTTTGCTTTTTGTTTCCTCTCGTCTTTCTGGGCTGCTCTTGTAAACTAGCTGACGTGGATGCAGGTAACTATTCTCTCTTCTTCTCCCTCGCTGTCTTCTTTTCATTCATCCCTCCATCCATCGATCCCTCGCCTCTTTGATCCTCACAGCAGCGTGTTGAGCGCAGCTTGGGTTCAGCGTCTCCTCTCGGTGTCCTAAAACGTTAGTGAAGTTTGGTAGCAGCTGGTTTGTCAGTCAGTTATTCGTTTATTAGCAGAAACATGATTCTCCTATCTTCTTCTAGACAATTCGATTGGTCCATAATATTTTTAATAATTTCCTAGAAGTTTCCTCGAAAGACTCGTGTAATTTGATGCTAATTAGAGTGAACTGCTGCTGTAACCTAGAGAGTCTCAGTCAGAGCTCAGCAGGTCAGCTGAAGAAAAATTTCTAAATTTTCTACAGGCAAGTGGACTATTAAGCAAACTGTATATGGAGTATAAATTTTGCAATAATAAATGAATAATGAATTAGTATTTACTTCTCAAATAAATTTCCCCTAAAAAATCGTTCATTCCAGGAAACTTCCTGAATAAACATGTACAATAAGTATTAATGTCTTAGCTATATCATTTAGAAATTGAATCATTACATTTGCATTTAAATAACATATTAAAAAATAAATAAATAAAAACACAAATTTGCCGAAATAAAAAGCCAGAATTTGTAGGTTAAACACACCAAGAATGAAAATGTTCTTCAGGGAAGATGAACATCTTTGCACAAAGAAGTCAACATGGACGCCTAAAGGAAACTAAAGGCCAGTGCAGGCTACAAGAAAAATCTGAAACGTCTTGGATCTGAGACAAAAACCCTCCCGTTGGTAAGACGAGTCCGGACCACGGCATGAGACAAAGACGTGCTTATAGTTTGGACCAAGGTTATCGTTAACGAAAGCTAACGAAATAACGGAAGTTAAATGTGAAAAAACATGTTCGTTAAGTGAATTAGAAACTAAAACGAGGCTTTAGAAAATAATAATTAACTGAAACTGTGTTGTGTGTTTACAAAACTCACAAACTAAGATTATAGTTCCTTAGTTTTCGTCTTTGCCAATTTATTTCGCACCACACAAGCTTAGTATTTCAGGTGGATATGAAATCTATCTTCCAGTTTTTTTAGCTGTGCCAGTTTTACGCCAGCTGTCGACCTCACGAACCGCGACGTGTTGCCAATCCGTCCACGCCACGCCTGGCATCATGGCGGCGGCGAAAGTCGGGAGAAAGCACCAGTCCCATTTGGGATTACTCTGAATACGACTGTGTCGCAGATAAAACGAGCGCCTTGTGTTTTATCACTGGAAGGTGATAAAATATGTGAAACATTTCTCGAGGGCAAAAATCCCGCGAATCTGAAAGTCCTTTTGAAAAAAAATCGCACAAGAAGGCTAACTTAGCTTAGCTTAGCTTAGCTTAGCAAGGTGAGGGAGCGCGCCCAGCCCCCCTCCCCCGAAAGAGAAGCTAACAGTAGATCCAGGCCAGGCGGTACGAACGTAGTATGATGATTTGTTTTTACTACGCAATACTTTCTCTGACCTTTTAGGATCTCGCCCCCTAATAAAAACTAAACTAGCAAACCCGCTTTAGAAACGTATTAAAACTAAACTGAAATTGAAAACAAAAATTAAAAACTAATGAAAAATGCAAAACTATAATAACTTCGGTTTGGACGAGTCTGAGATGAGAGGAGAGCGGTATCCAATCAGAGCGCAGGAGGAAACGGGGGTCACAGAACCGGAACAGCTGGCCCCCGTCGAGCGCCGTCGCTAACTGGATGTAAACAAACCAGACGAGTGGCTGCTCGTGTGTTTTCGTCGTCTTATCACGATCATTCGCTCCCGTCGCCGATCTCTCCCACTAGAGTAACCTTGTAATCAGTACACCTGGTCTGAGATCAGTGGGGTAGTTTGTGGTCTGCACTTGCCCTTTGATATCTGCAGTCCTGGACTTCAAACAGGCTCTGACTGATTTTCTATTCCCATTTCATAAATCAGAAAAGGAAATGGAAGATAAATAAACGCTTCCCTTTCACAACTGCTGCCACCGGACGCCATCGCGGCCCGGCGCCCGCTGAGCGTCTTCCTGAGGCTGCAGGCCGCTGAACCCGAAGCTGTGACTGAACACGTAGCTCCGCCTCTCATGTCGTAGTTTTCATGAAGTTATCATGTTTTAACTCGTCGTCTTCATCCCCCCTCATGTTCATCTGCTGCAGCTGTGTGCACGTAAACATTACACTACACTCCCTCTCTTACACACACACACACACACACACCTACTGTATACAAATGAATATAAATAAACGTACACAGCAGAGCCAGACACGCTGCTGACTCAGCATTAACGGCACCATCTGGTTCACTGCAGCAACACAACATGGCGTCCGTGCACAGGAAGCTTCACGCCTAATTTTGGTTTTTCTTCTCTGAAATTAAACTGAACAAATAATCTGTGACGGCATAGGCTTCTATATATATATATATATATATATATATATATATATATATATATATATATATATATATATATATATATATATATAATGGTTTCTAAGCTGTAACTAATAATTAATGAGCAGTTTTAATGCTTTTTAGCTCAGTTACAAACCAGTAATAAGATAAAAGGCTTTAGCTGATGTCGTCCTATTCTTTATAAAAGCATCAATATATGATTTGATAATCATTAAAAAGAAGACTCACCTGCTCCCGTTAAAGTGTTTTCAATATGACATGAAGAAAAAAGTTTGCGATGAATCGTGTGGACATTTTTTTGCGTTTAGCGACACATTGAAAACACGTATACAGCTCATTAATGATCGATTAATGTTTCTAATATAATAGTGTATATTAGGAGAAGGAAAACTTTCCCCCCAAGGAGAAGTTAGTCTCGCAGCCAGGTGCTATTAATAAAAATATGTAAAAACAAAAAGCTCAACAATCAATCAAATGACAGCATAACATAAAACAGGAGCATTTCATAAACCAACAAGAAAAACTAGTTTTGCTGTAATGTATGTGAAGACACAGTGAATACCAATGAAATGCAGCATTAAACAATATATATATATATATATATATATATATATATAAATATTCACAAGTGACACAAGCTGCTCTGGCAACAGATGTTTCAGTTGTTCCCATTATGTTGACTCTAACAATTGGGTATTAGAGAAAAGAAAGTAAAACCTTTGAATTAAGAATTACATAACGCAAAATAATTCATAACGGAAAATAATTAATCACTTAAAACTGCTCCGTCTGTCCGTATTCATAAAATGACTGAACGGTGTTCACAGCACACAGATTAGACTCATTTAAAACAAAACCTCTTACTGTTTTTATTCAAGAAATTAGCAATTATTGTCTTAATAAAGCCATAAGTTACAGCTTATAAACGCGTTATTATAAAGTGCTCTGTATAAATCCCTGTATCAGACCAGAGTCGCTGTAGTGGATGTACAGTGTGTGACTTCCTTTCCCCCCAAACCTTCATGCTGGAAAACTTGAATCGAACGTGTTTCTGCGTCCGTGACGCATCGAGAGGCTTTTATTTTAGAGAGGTCTCATCTCAAAATACCTCCAGCCCTGTGTGTGTGTGTGTGTGTGTGTGTGTGTGTGTGTGTGTGTGTGTGTTGTGGCTGGGTCAGTAGCGGTGATGCGCCGTGCAAATTGTAATTAGCATTACGGGCGTGTGCACCCTCCTCCTAAGCTGATTGGCTTGGCGTCCTGCCACAGTGTCATGGGAGAGAGAGAGAGGACGGCGAGCTAAAAATATGTGTGTGTGTGTGTGTGTGTGTGTGTGTGAGAGCGAGAGAAGCTGTTGGCGTGTGTGAAATTTTGAATGATTTTTGTGTTTTTGTTGTGATTGATTTATTATGTTTCATCAGTAAGAAAAAATCCCAAATTGTGCGTGTGTGTGTGTGTGTGTGTGTGTGTGTGTGTCAGCCTCTTCCCGTCCTCGCCGCCATATAAACATCCGCTGCATCATCCCTCTGTACTCTGTAGTAAAGGCGGCCGCTGTGCCGCTGCAGCGTCGGCGCTCTCAGACTCGTCCACAGTGTTTACAGATCGGCTGATCCTGATGAGAGAACATCTGGACTTCCTGTAAATCCTCAGGAAGAGACGCCTGTCCCCGCACAGCCACGCTGACTCTGCTGGAGTTTGGACGTCCTTCCAGACACTCAGAGGACTGCCACACCTGTTAGTCTCGGATAAATACCTGCACAACGAGAGCCAACGTGTCCGATTTATTGTACAAGAAAAAAAGAGCTCACAAAATAATAAGCATGATAATCACATTAACTTTCTTTTCAAAAACAAGATCTTTATTCTTTTAGCAGCAGTGCAGCTTTTAAAGCAATAAAAAATGTGTGAATAATATTCACATACGATACAACAAGTCCGTGATAAGACTGCAACAGAAAGGAATAAGGACGAATGAAGTAGACAGTACAGTTAATAGATTTATCGCCGGTTTAATCGATAATCACAGTCACGTTGCAGCGCTAAACAGAAACAAAATGAACACAAAACAAGGTCAGCAATAAAAATACAGAAGGGCACAAAATATTAAATAAGAGAAATATCAGTAAGTCTCGTAGTGCTTTACAAAATGCATTAAAACAGTAGATAATAGATACACTGTAAATGGTTTCAACCATATAAAAAGAACAAAGAAGGAGGCTGATGTGTGCTGATGAATGAAGAACCAAACTTTAGTCTCCTGATCTTGAACGTAAAGTTCAGCCAAAGGCACGAAGGTCAGAGGTCGAATCCAGAATCCAGAATTCCCTCGAGCCTAAAATGGAAATGTCTAAACGATGATGAGCCGTGGGAAACAACTGAAGTAGAATCCGATTCGAGTCTGAACGCTGACCAGAGTTTAACCTCAAAATGTTCCACTTTAAATCTTCTCACAGGGGAACATCCTAACTTCCTGTGCTCACTCGGGCAAGAAAATGCCAAAAAAATTAAAAAAAATCAGCTTTTAGATAGTAAAAATAGTGCAGTCAGTATTTATTTATAGAGCCGAATGTCAGAAATGACAAACTTGCCTCCACGGGGATTTTACAGTCTGTCAGCATGCGACGCCCTCTGTCCTCAGACCCTCCAAAAACTTCCCAGAAAATGTTAGAAAGCTCAGGAAGAGCAACAAATTACACGTGCAGTGTAAACGTGTGTGAAGCCACACGACCTCGAGTGTGGACGTCAGCTCGTTCAGACGCAAGCTAAACGTTGCAGAGTGACATCACATGCTGAGAAAGACTGGTCAGGATTCAGCACAACAGTGTGTGTGAGTCATCATCAAGGTGTGTGTTCACCTGCAGAGCTTCATTCCTCACATTCAGCCGCAGGTGGTCATTACATTAACTCTGTGTGTGTGTGTGTGTGTGTGTGTGTGTGAAACGACCATTTTGTACCTTAGTTCTTCCCCAGATACGTTGTTTCATCATTTTTAATCATCGTAAATATTCTCCTATCGCCCTCCTCCCATTTAGCGTTGATCACCTTTCACCAAATCAATCAATCAGTCCATCAATCACTGCCGTGTCACTGATCGGCCCCACCTCGCCGTAAACCCGTAGAACAGATCGACGCCCGTCACCCGGCTGTAGCACTTCTCTGACGGCTGCTGCTGTTTCTGCAGGCGGCCGCTTCAAGAAGGAGATCGTGGTCGACGGCCAGAGTCACCTGCTGCTCATCAGAGACGAAGGAGGCCCCCCAGAGGCTCAGGTGAGTACTGCACCTGCACGATACAGGAAGATGGAACAACTTTCACCTCAAGAACCGAACGCAGGCTTTGACTTTGACCCTCATCTTTAAAAACCAATCAATCGTGGGTACTGGTATTTTCTCAGCACGCTGCAGCACGGCAAGAGGATGAAGTAGTTTCATTTTAGTTTATAAAATACTAAAAGTATTTAAAATGTTGCTGCCTGCTTTTTGTTTCATCATCCACATCCTGTCGAACATTTCCCGTCCTCCTTTTAGTTTCACGGTGCTCATTTGTTATATTCACTAAAAGGATTTAGCAACCGTTGCTAGCACTGATGCAAAGTCCGGATGAAGCAGAACAGCAGCTGACTTTTGAGTGTTAAATTCTTAATAAATAGGTCAAAGGTCACGTTTTAACTTTGCACATTAGGCGGTAAAGATTTTGCCTGAAAATATTCACAAGAAACTCGAAGTCTTCAGCGAACTGGCTTGCTGTATAGCTGCGTCTCGACTCCCTCAGATCTCCCGAAAAGCAGCAATTTGATCACATTCACTTCCCATTTATAAAAGAGGTAAATGAGGGAACTTTGTTTTTATTATTCAGGGGGTTTGGAGGCTGCACTGTTTCCCAGCATGCATTAGGTGAGAGGTGGGTTTTACTGTGGACAGGTCATCAGTCTGTCGCCAGCTCACATTCGTCAAAATGTTTTTTAATTCGCGTTCGTTATCATCTTGGATCCTAAAGTGGAAAGAAATTCACGACTTCCTTCAAGCTTTGAACACATCATGTTCAAGTTACACAAAAATAATTGTGTTTATGCTTTTTGTGTTAGACATCTCTCTGATTCTCCGATAGATGTGAAGGTGCGTGCGAACAGAGAATCAGGTCAGGGTTTTATTTCAAACTGACCAAATGGGGTTTTTAATGTGAGCGAGTCCAGACAGAAAACTCGCCGATTTATGAATAATTCACTTGTTTTCTTTCTGCTGCTCACCTCGCTGCCTCTCACGGCGTCCCTCCATGCCTGTTAACATCGCTCAAAGTGCTCTGTTCTCTTTAAAGTGCGTCTCTCAATACTTTCCTGCCCTGTCCGCGGCTCTCAGCTGCGAGCCCATTGGTTCCTGCTGAAGACTTAAATCTTTTAAAAACACAAATATATAGTTTCATTTTTAAAAAAAGGCGCAGTCATTTCCTGAAACAGCTGCTCCCTGTAGTTTTTAGGAGGAAATGGTGAATTTGTTGGGGACTATTTTCAGCAGAACTCAAAGTAAATAAAGTTTTTCTCTCCCTCTCTGTCTCAGTTCGCTTTGTGGGTCGACGCTGTGATCTTCGTCTTCAGCCTGGAGGATGAGATCAGCTTCCAGACGGTTTATCACTACTTCAGCCGCCTCGCCAACTACAGAAACACTGCCGACCTGCCGCTGGTCCTGGTCGGCACGCAAGGTCCGACACACACACACACACACACACACACCTAATTGTAACCTGAACCCTAAAACCAAGTCTTAACCCTCAGAAAGCAGTCTCTACCTGTGGGGACCTCAGTTTCTGTCCCCACAGGGACACACGTCCCCACGGGTTAGTGCGCATTCAGGTAAAAGTCCCCACCGGGACGTAAGAACATGAAACACACACACACACCTTCTCTTTGGACAAACTGTTGTGTGCTTTTCTGAGGCGTCGCTGCCCCCCAGTGGTGTCTTTCCATCATTACAGTTAAAGCGCTGGCTGGCGTCTCTTCACTGCTTTGAGTGCTGTTTCTCAGAGCATTTCTGTGTTGACTGAGCGTGTTTACATGTAAACTTGAATCCTGGTTTTGATCATATTCAGGACTTAGAAACCTGGATCTTTGTCTGCCTGTACACATGGTTTAAATCCGGCCCAGCAGCAGCCTCCGAGCGGCCCGGCCTACAGAAATCTGATGTATGACAAAATAAGTAATCTACATAGAAAGAAGCAGTGAGCTGTCTGCTTCCTTCTCATCTCTGCTGAGAGCTGCACATGCGCAGCACCGATCGGGCGGGATGTTTCGGATGTAGTGACACCATCCAATCATATCTTTCACACATCAGCGTTTTCTAACGTGAGCTCCGACCAGCTGAGCAGCTTTTCAAAACATCTGGCTGTCGACGGTCACAAGCAGGAAGTGCTCCACTGACAGTATATCTGCCAACCCTGAAACGTGAATCTGACAATGAAAGCCGTCAGTTTAACGTCGCCTGGACCGGCAAGCGTTTGTTTATTTTACCGCCATCTCTGCTCTCGCCTGCTATTTTTTATTATTAGCATTACATTTCTCCAGCGGGTGGAGTAATGCCTGCTGTTTGTCCCCCAAACACAAAGTTATTTAGTAAAAAAACCTTTTGATTCCAGTCGGATCTTCATCAAGTCAAAACGTTTAAAAATAGACACCACCCCCAGATGTGTACCAGCTGATAGGCTTTATGAAAACAGGTGTGGTCAGCCATCCGACCCACGATGGTGATGAACATCTAAACAAGCAATTAACAATTCACTATGGGCACAATTATATTAATCCCAAATAATGTGGAAGTGCAGAGTTAATACATCAAACATATCGAGTGTATAGAGAGAGATAAAGTTATATGAAAGAAAACATCATCAGTAGCGTCCATGTATGTTATCGTCGAGGCTGCGCCCGCCATATGTCCAGACTCGGTCTACAAGAAGCCTTCCTGAAATGCTCTGCGATGTTGGTGTCCACTTCAGTCCAGTACTTTGTTCAGATCCAGGTGTGTTTGCACAACTTCTCAGCTGCTCTCTGCTTCTTCAGTACCGACTCGCCGCTGGCTCAGCTTCAGCAGTAACAACATCTGTGCACGCCATCATTACCTCAAGCTGAGGATCCGCCTGCTTACATGACAGAGATCAGAAACCTGGATAAGGTGTTAACATCCAATCACAAGGCTCCAAAAGCTCTGAATGCACTCACTGATTACTTTATTTATGGGTTTTTAAGACAAAGAAGAAACAGCTTCACACAACATATCGTACCAGGAGTCCTGCTCTGTCAGTCCCTCGTATCATCAGCTTGGTCTGTAGATCTTCATCAGGTAAAGCAGAGCAGTCGAGCTGTTCCCCATGTTTCTGGACGACCCTTCAGCCTGGAGGGTGTGGGAAACATGGTGGATCATCTGTACGTTCTGACAGCAGAGGGCGCCACAGGATCACCTAAGTTTCCTGTTTTCTTCCCTAAACAATGTGCTCTTCTTCCTTTTCCATTTTTTCACTGTTTGAACTCAAAGCAGCATTTTAGAGGGGTGTAGTCAAAGAATAAACAAGCTGACATGATAAAAAGATCAAAAACAAAGCAGAGCGTTTCACTTTTGCAGCCTTTATCAGATACGTGACTCTTGAAATCAAGATGTCCTTTTTGTAATGTTGAATGCAACAGTAAAACAAGGTTGAAGGTTATGTGAAACGACAGTTTGCTGACAAAATGACAAAAAAAAACCCTGATATGATTTGTTGGGGGAAAGATGATCTAAATTTCTTTTTCGTAGCGAAAGACTTTGAGCCTTTTTGTCATTTTCCCTCTCAGACGCCATCAGCTCAGCCAACCCGAGGGTGATCGACGACAGCCGAGCCAGAAAGCTCTCCAACGACCTCAAACGCTGCACCTACTATGAAACCTGCGCCACCTACGGCCTCAACGTGGAGCGAGTCTTCCAGGACGGTAAGAGCTCTCTCTCTGCTCCCAACACACAGCGAAACCTTGTTGTGGTCAGGAGAGTGGCGTCCAGTCCTCTGGGAAGGTGACATTCCCCCCGACGCCCTGGCCAGAGCCATTCGGCCGCTCTTAATCACACGTCGATTAAGAATTAAATGGACCCGCTCAGCTATTTAGCTCAAACCGAACAGCAATTAAGTTTTATCATAGCGAGGGAAGGAAGGCAGGGAGGGGGGGAGACCTACAAAAAGAGACGATTCCCCGATGGGATTAATAAAGGAATCAGACATTATAGGAGGAGGAGGAATGAGACGAGGTGAGGAGGAGGAGGAGGAGGAGGAGGAGAGTGTCCGGAGTCGTCAAGGTCATGACGAATCGATCACAGGTCTGTTGTGTGATGTAAAAGTCTGACCTTCAAATTCAACCTTTTGTTCTTTACAAAGTTCGCAGCGAACTTTTCAGTCGTCTCCAGCACTCTGCACACGTCCGACCTTAACTTAAACGTAATCATCTTAAACCGCCTGTAGGAGCAGTACTGCGATTTCAATTGCAGTTAATTCTGTAAATTAAACTACAGGCCTTTATTTGTGGATTAAAGACTGTAGTAATAAACAGCAGGTCTCGTTTCTCAGCGAGTAAACCTGACCAGCGTTCAATAGAAAAATGCATCATTTTAGCTCATATTCATGAAGATATCACATTAGTGGTAAACTTGACGTGAATCAAGAGTATTTAAGTATAATCATGATATTCAAAAGCGGTGTTATATGTTTATTATTTAGTTACAACATGAGCTGCCCACTCACGGTAATAATGCCAAACTGTTAGGTCGCGTCTGACGCTGTCGACAGCGGCTGCTTCAGAGCTTTCAAGCTGATGAAGTGACGTTTTTAAAAGTTTAACAGGAGAATCCAGCAATTCTGTCCACGAGCTGTCTGTCGTTCACAAGACGCCTGCCTGAAACTGGCCAGCACTTGGCTCATTTATGTAGAGCACGACTCTGTCAGTTATACAAGTTAGAATTAAAGTCGCTTTGTTTGAAAATGGCGCTCTTTCAAATGGTGATTTCGATGTAAAAACAGCTGATTGTTCAGCAATGAAACCACTTTTAAAGTCAGATGTAAGAGTAAAGCACTTCAGAGAACATGGGGTTAAGGGTCAAAGCCACAACTAGGCCTTTATCTTCAGCGTTAGGACTGATCCAGGAGCAGAAGGCGAACACAAGACGTCGGAGAGGCTCGGGAGGAAAGTTTTTTTCTATTATTGCACTGAGGTATTTTTGCAAATAGTTAACCCTGCGGCTCATTTTTTACATTTTGAGAGCACATTAATAAGAAGAGAGGCAGCGGAGAAGTTAATGAAGCGGCCGGTCGGCAGGCGCAGGGTTAACGGCTGTAATTAGAGAGAAATAGATGACATGGACTCAGCGGTTAATTAGCAGAGCTGCAGTGAGTCTGCCGGCCTCTGGCTTTGTCTGCGTCCACCTGAGTTTAACATTCGGCAGGTCAGAGTCTCAGAGTCTCAGCCACTCAGACCTCAGGCTGCGTTCACAGGTAGTTTTTTACTTTTGACGGTCTTTGAGGCTTTGATCTTCATCAAAACAGGCAACATGTTCTGCTTTTCTAACAGAATCAGGGCTCAAACAGGAAGTGTAAGGCAGAGCAGTCAAATCTGTGGTCAATTATTTAATTTTTTTTTTTTTTATTAGTGGAAACCAGACAGTTTAGACTCGAAGAAACCAAGAAATCCGAATAGTTTTAAATCAGTAAAGCACTCGGTGTTTGCGTGGGTCTGCAGCAGATGAATACAGCAAAGAATTAAATACATAAATCATCATGAAAGTCGCACCGCCGACCA